>NC_091951.1:292105517-292405517 GCF_031021105.1 Erythrolamprus reginae
AAACAAGAATACCAAACAATACCTGATCTAGAATCAAGGAAAATTAAGAAATCACTGGAAATAATAAAGCAGCATATAACGACTATAGCATTCAGTACTTTGTAGCCATTCCTGTCCTTTATCAATTATATATTTAGCATTGCAAATTGCCACAACCAAGTAATGTGCATAGGGCTGTATGAAGATTATTTCCAAAATTGTGTCTGATGTTTTATTGATGTATGCATCTATTCCAGTTAATAAAAGATAAAAATAACTCATATACAAGCAGTCCTTGCTTAGCAACCACAGTTATGTTTGGGAAATCTGTTGCTAAGCTCTGTAAGTCACTACGCAACAAATCACCTGTGATGGATTTAAAATGTCTCTTCCTATTTGGTTGTTAAATGAATCACCATGCTCATTAAGTAAGACATCATGCAACTTACAATTTTACTTCCACATTCTCCATTAACTCTGCTTGTTGCAGGTGATCAGGAAACATAATCATATTAACATGGGATCACTATAACAGTCATAAATATGAGGATTGGTCTCAAAATTATCTTGACCCTTTTCAGACTGATTTCGGGACCGGTCACAGCACAGAAACCATTTTGGTCACGCTGATGGATGATTGCTAGTGGACCCAGGATAGGTGTCATTTGTCTATCCTGGTGCTTCGTGACCTTTCATTGGCCTTCGATACCATTGACCATGGTATCCTTCTACAACGGCTGGAGGGGTTGGGAGTGGGAGGCATCATTTTAGAATGGTTCTCCTCCTACCCTTACAGTCAATCCCAGTCGATATTAGTGGGGTAGCAGATGTCCACCCCTTGGCCTCTACTTCGTGGGGTGCCACAGGGTTCTGTCCTCTGCCCTCCTACATAGAAACATAGAAACATAGAAGACTGACGGCAGAAAAAGACCTCTTGGTCCATCTAGTCTGCCCTTTTACTATTTCCTGTATTTTATCTTAGGATGGATATATGTTTATCCCAGGCATGTTTAAATTCAGTTACTGTGGATTTCCCAACCACGTCTGCTGGAAGTTTGTTCCAAGGATCTACTACTCTTTCAGTAAAATAATATTTTCTCATGTTGCCTTTGATCTTTCCCCCAACTAACTTCAGATTGTGTCCCCCTTGTTCTTGTGTTCACTTTCCTGTTAAAAACACTTCCCTCCTGAACCCTATTTAACCCTTTAACATATTTAAATGTTTCGATCATGTCCCCCCTTTTCCTTCTGTCCTCCAGACTATACAGATTGAGTTCATTCAGTCTTTCCTGATACGTTTTATGCTTAAGACCTTCCACCATTCTTGTAGCCCGTCTTTGGACCCGTTCAATTTTGTCAATATCTTTTTGTAGGTGAGGTCTCCAGAACTGAACACAGTACTCCAAATGTGGTCTCACCAGCGCTCTATATAAGGGGATCACAATCTCCCTCTTCCTGCTTGTTATACCCCTAGCTATGCAGCCAAGCATCCTACTTGCCTTTCCTACCGCCCGACCACACTGTTCACCCATTTTGAGACTGTCAGAAATCACTACCCCTAAATCCTTCTCTTCTGAAGTTTTTGCTAACACAGAACTGCCAATGAAATACTCAGATTTAGGATTCCTTTTCCCCAAGTGCATTATTTTACATTTGGAAACATTAAACTGCAGTTTCCATTGCTTTGACCATTTATCTAGTAACGCTAAATCATTTACCATATTACAGATGCCTCCAGGAATATCAACTCTATTGCACACTTTAGAGTCATCGGCAAATAGGCAAACCTTCCCTACCAAACCTTCCCCTATGTCACTCACAAACATATTAAAAAGAATAGGACCCAGAACAGACCCTTGTGGCACACCGCTTGTAACCTGACTCTGTTCAGAATACTCGCCATTAACAATAACTCTCTGATGTCTATGCTTCAGCCAGCTTGAAATCCACTGAACTATCCAGGGATTAAGTCCAATCTTCACTAATTTATCTATCAGCTCTTTATGTGGAACTGTATCAAAGGCTTTGCTGAAGTCCAGATAGGCAATATCCACGGCACCACCTTGATCCAACACCTTTGTGACATAGTCAAAGAACTCAATGAGATTAGTCTGACACGATTTGCCTTCAGTAAAGCCATGCTGATTTGGGTCCAATAATACTATTTAACATGTGCATAGGGTGAGGTATCATCAGCATGTTGATGATATACATATACATCTCCACCCCATGCCAATTCAGTGAAGCGGTTGATGTGGTGTGCCAATGGCTGGAAGCTATAAGGGTCTTGATGGGAGCCAACAGGCTCAAGCTCAACCCAGACAATACTGAGTTGCTCTGGGCATTTCCTCCGAAGGACATTCTATCTGTCCATTCATTGTTCTGAGGGGGGGATATTGACCCCCTCAGACAAGGTCTGCAACTGGCCCTATTTTGACTAGGGGGCTTTATGCACAGTCAATCAGGCCCTCATCACCTCCCATCTAGACTACTGCAATGCGCTCTACATGGGGCTACCTTGAAGACTGTTCGGAGACTGCAGATAGTCCAGAATGCAGCTGCATGAGCTGTTATGGATGTACCTTGTTACACCCATATAACATCAATGCTCTGTGAGCTGCACTGACTACCAATTAGCCTCCTGTCACAATTCAAGGTGTTGATTATTTCCTATAAAGCCCTACATGGTTTAGGACCAGACTATTTATGGGACCGTCTCCTGCCATATACCTCCCAGAGACTAATAAGATTGCACAAGGTTGACCTTCTCAACTAAGCAGTGCAGGTTGGTGGGACTGCAGGGGAGGGCCTTCCCTGTGGCTTCCCCAGCTCTATGGAACCAACTCCCCCTCCGATACCTGTATTGCTCCCACCCTACTGGCCTTCCGAAAGGCTACAGGGGCCATGAACATGTACATCTGTCATGGCCAAATTGTGTTCAGTGGCATGTATGTGTGTTGATTAGATTGTTTGTGTTGTGGGTTTTATAATTGGGGTTTTATTGTTTTAACATTTATATTTGGCTTCTTTTATCATTGCAATTTGTATTTTTATATTGTTGTAAGCCGCCCTGAGTTCCATTAGAATTGAGTGGCATAGAAGTTGAATGAATGAATGAATGAATGAATGAATGAATAAAATTCTTTGTTTTTCCACCATCATAACTGTGAATGGTTGCTGAATGAGAGCAATGGTAAGCATGAACTAGTAATTAAGATTCTATTTGGGTCCATTATTTTGGGGAGGTGGAGATATATGTCTATCTGTAATATGTTGATGTGTATTATGTGGTGAGGGATGATGTGGAAGAGGATAGGTAGGATGAACAGGAGACAAGAATAAATAAATGGAATTGAAAACTGTTACAGGCAAGTGAATACCACCAGTAGAGAGTGGGGGGTTGGGTGGATAGGTATAAACTGGAACAACTACCAGTAAAAGCTATGGAAAGCTATATAATGTAGTTTCAGTGATCACTACACAATTCAGAAATAAATGAAACGTTTAATTCATTGGTTCTTTTTTAGGAACAAAGCCAGTTTTAAATGCACAACTGCGGAAGAAATTTTCTGGAAGAGAATTTTGTACCATGATCTCACATACACATTTATTGTTTCCTACCCTAGCAGCCAGCTGGAAGTCAAGTGATAATTCCTAAAGGGCCTTGAAACTAATCAGAGTTCTTCTCTAGTCAATGGTGCTGAGAACAAAGCTTGGATTGGATTGTTCCCCGTTTGCTGGTTCATTTGTTAAGAACTTATTCCTTAGCATTTCAGAGTAGCTCCTTTTTGCTGCTCTGATCTCCCTTGTTAATATGTTTTTGGCTTGATTGTACAGCATTCTATTGCCTTTTCTGTAGGCTTCCTTTTTGGCACAGAGTAGCTGCTTAAGTTTAGCTGTAAACCAAGGTTGATTGTTAATGTTATATTCTCAGGTTTCTGGTCAGCACCCATAGGTCTTCACAAAATCTGACATATGATATTACAGTATCTGTGACTTCATCCAAGTCTGCAGAGGTATCTTTGAAAACATTCCAAACAGTGCAGTCACAGCAAGCCTCTTCTTCCTCTCATTATTTCCTTTTCCTTTTCTGAGCAAGTTCTAGAGTTCTCTGAAATACATCATAAGCAGTAAGTAATTTCTGAAAACCCAGAAGCTGAACACCAGGGCTTTCTAGTTCCTTTGGGGAAAATGTCTTGGACCCATTTCCTGAAATTGAGGAGAGATCTCCTTAACATCAAGTCCCAGCTGAGCCACTGCTTTGCCGCAGGAAATGTAGTCAGGCAGCCTGTGAAACAGAACCACTCATGAGTAATGGCTAATTTGCTGCTTACAACCATTATACAAAAATCTAAAGACTGTAACAAGACATCATCCGCTGCTGGCAATAGTTTTGTATGATTACTAGGGGGAATCAACTCAGTTTGGGATTGGTTCCAGCCCCCATCTGGAATTGGTCTAAATCATTGACTCATTGCTGATTCAGTAGTCTTGGATCATCAAGCAAAGCCGAACATGAATAATATATATTAGCAGTACTAAAAATTGAAAATATAATTATGTGAAGATATCTTTATTATTAACAACATAGCCTGATGTGCTGAGGAATACAGATGAATTTATTTTAATCATATATTTGTATTTAATTGCATGTTTATTTTAATACCTATTATTGTTAGGAATCAAAATGCACCATTCTTTTCTAGGTTAAATGTCATAAAGAATATAATTTTAAATATTACTACTGTTTGTTTTTCTAAAAAAAGCAACACTATAGATAGAATTACTGGGTGTTTCATACAAATGTTGGAAAAGCAAGTTATAAGAACAACTTTGTTGTTGGGATGGCTGAATAATATTAAATGGTAACTGATTTAAATTCTTTGGCCAAGTAGAAAAGTGAAACTGGAAAGCAACCTAGAATCATCATGAGCTTCAAAGGGAATGCCTATTACATCTGCTATTCACTCCAATATGCATTTGCACAGCAGATGCTGTGGGATAATATTAATTCACCTCAGTCTTTAAATGCTGCAAGGAGATAGTTGATGTTGGCTTCAGGTTATGAGACACACAACAAGAGAGAATCCTGCCATGTAAAACAAGGCCAAGAAAGGAGATGCTGAAAAAATACATTGTGGAGGGAACAAAAGCCAGCGTTGCAGGCTGTGATTCTTTTTATAATAGTAAAGAATCTGCTAGGTGCATAACGTTTTTCTGGTTCAGGCTCCCTATTGATATTCTTTTAAACTTTGCTGCTTCTTTGCTAACACTTTAAAATCTTTTGATCAGTGGTAATGTATATCTGCTAAAGATACATATACAAATACTTGCAGCTGTTTATATGTATGGACAGACATAGCACTAAATCAATGTTTTTCAAACTTGGCAATTTTAAGATGTGTAGACTTCAATTCCCTATGTTGGATGCACATATTCACACATTTTAAAGTTTGGAAAGCACTGCACTAAACAATTTATTTTTCAAAGATATACACATAGACGATTTACGCACCTGATCACAAGAGCTACTTCTTCAAATAGCAGCTTCTCACATGCGGAGAAATACTTTAAACAATAAGGAGAGTGTTAATTCAAGTCAAAGCAGTTAAACACATAAGTGAGAGCATTTCAGACTGGATCAATTCCAGTTTCTAGTTGATTATGTTTATTGATGAATCAAGCAACAAGAAGTTCAGAAAAGGTAAGCTGCCATTTCGGTAATTGAGATTTTGAATTAGCTGTCCAACACTTATCTGAACTTGCATCAGTATGAATAATGTATTTTAGCAGCTTCTGGTTAACTTCATGGGTTGCAGCTATTGGCTTTTGTAGTCTTTGGTATCTGTAAATAGTGATCCCTAGAAATAATTCCTGTAGACAAAATTATATTTCTCAGGAATCTTATCAACTTGGAATGGTAGTACAAACAAGGAAGTACTGAGTGGAAGTACTGAGTGGAAGTATAAACTAAGGAAAAGAGAATTTGGGAAGATCAGAATGGAAATATATCTGCCTTATGTGTTACAAATATTGTTATTGTGAGGAGATCAGGAATGACTCTAATGAAACAGAGGATTGTTAAATTTGCCTGGATAAACATCACGTTGGCTCTCTTTTATTGTGAAATTTAGGATTATTGGCTGCCAAGCCTCACAAAGATAGATTGCCCCACAAAGATTCCTGAATATCTCACAACTGCTACCAAGCAACACTAAAGGAGAATCCTTCTTCATCACTACAGCTTCCATTAATACCTGATCGCAGTTTCTTTATCCAATGCTTTATCATTTGCTGAAGGTTAATCCAGATCCTCTTAATCCAGAAAATTCAGCTTCTAAAATATTTGAGGCCCAATTCCACCCTATTTCAATTACACAAAGGGCTTTGAGAAGATAATTGAGCATGAGTGTAGGGAATGTTTGATAATCTGAATCAGGTGTGAGGAAGTGTTTAATTAGTTTGTCCCAATCCAAATCTGGTATAAGATTTTTAACCTACTATTTGCGGTGGCAAAAGTGGGTCTCTATTGGTGCCAATCGAAATGTTCTCTTCCAACATAAATAGCAGGTGCATGGAAATCAATCCAGATATAGTGGAGCCTTAGAAGAAGAGCTTTAGAGGCAGATTTCATATAGCTATGAAAAATGGTCTCATTGTGAAAGACCTAAAAGGTTCAGAACACTCTTTTTCTTTTCCTTTCCTTTCCTTTCCTTTCCTTTCCTTTCCTTTCCTTTCCTTTCCTTTCTTTTCCTTTCCCTTCCCTTCCCTCCCCTCCCCTCCCCTCCCCTTCCCTTCCCTTCTTTTCCTTTTTCCCCTTTTTGGGGGGGAGGGGGGAACGGGCTTAGAACATCTTCACTGAGTAGTTCCCCTCCACTACAAAAATTTCTTTGGGAGGATCTACAGACCAATTTTTAAGCCAATTCAGTTTTCCTGTGTTGAGTCAGGAAATAATTTTGTTTTCTGGTAATGTGAATGGCTTTGCTTTTAATACAGAAAGGCACAAAAATACCTTCTCTTTCATCCTCCCAGACTCTGTATTATGCATGTCAATGAGTTAGTATTAAAAGCTAAGAACACAGAGATGATTATAGTTCTATTGCTGTGATGGGCCAGCTCTTTGATTGTGCTGGCAGGAATTCTGGGATTAACAACCTAAAGTGGGTGTTAAATTAGGAAAGATTATTACAGGTGATAATCTAGCAGCATATGTTGATGTTTCATTTCCCCCTCCTATGAATACACTATTAATACTTGGGGGGGGATGTAATTGTACTCTTTCCTCAAACATTCTCATTCCCAAGAAATCACTAAAGAGATATCTGCTTGTGAAATTTCTAACATAAAAGCTGGCACACGGGAATACAGATTTTATTTAACACCGTGTGAAAAAAAATGTTTATAGAAATCTGTGCAGATGGTATATGAATGTGATTTCTCATTCTACAAATGTTTATTGACTAATTCCCTGCTGTTTGTCACAGTCAAGTCTCAAACCATTGACAATGCTACAAAGATGTTGCCTGGTATTGTTTCCTTAACAAAAAGAAAGAATCAAAGTGTTTCAGCTAGATTAAACTTCAAAGGCCCCCTGATAATAGAAATTTGATACATAGCTTACAAGTATATAATTCAGAAGAATATTTGCAGAATTGTCACTTGTTTGTATATGCATGTGTGAAACCTCATTAAACAGCTCTCTTTCTAACATCTGTAGAGAATTTGTTTTAATTAGAATTTATTTCCTAAATGGTATTCTGTGAAGGATCTTTCTCTTAACCTATCTGACAATTAAAAAAGAATTTTTGGCTGAGAAATGTAATAATAAAAAAGTTCTACCAACTTAAATTTATTTCTTGTTCTTTATCTTTACCTGCACAGATTTCTCAATGGTTAAGGGATAGTTTTATTGGTTGATTTTTAAAGTCATTATTTCTGAAAAAGTTAGGGTTTAGGTAGCGTTACATTAATATTATACATTAATAACACAACTTGAAGAAAAATACTACATAAATGGTATTATACACCAGTACAATTAGCACGTTTTCAAACAACGAAGAAAGGAAATTGTTGGCATGGGTGCAAGGAGTATTTATGCATATGTTTTGGGAATGTAATAAAGTTCAAAAATTTTGATTGGTTTCCCAATGGTTTTCCATCCATTGCTTCTTGTTCTGTCTTCAGGTGTTTGAAGAATAGATTGAGCTTCTCTTTCGCACCCCCTACTGTTATGTTTCTCTCTTCCTCTGCCCCTTTCTCCTTCCCTCCCCTTTCTTTGTCTCTCTCAAATTGACTTGTTTGATTAGTAAAAACACAATGGGTACTTTTTATCAATGACTGGAAACCCTTTATGGGATTTATTCTGAAAATGGAAAAAAACATTAACTTGTGATTTATGGGTTTGATGACTAGAAAGGTTAAAATTTGGATCTATTGTACTAACGAACTTCAGGTTTTTTGTCACTGGATATAAAATTGAGGTGAGAGGAGATGAAATTATCAGATGAGATTACAAGAAATAGATGTTATATTTGAATGATGTTAACTGGGTATGGGATAATTCTGATATACAGAATTTTTTTTAAAGCAATCGAAGTTATAAACTGCTGGTTTTCCAAGATTTTCCTTTACTCCCTTCTGCTTTCTACATAGAATAAATATATAGTTTTCCATTGTCAGAACTGAACGAGTCAGGAAAACCTGTGTCATGTGATTCAGCTTCCGTGCCTGCTTAGTCACAGGATTCAGCCTGAAACACAGCTGAGAAGCTGATCAGCTGTGCTTTGGATGAAGAAACAAATGTCAGTATTAAGCAAGGAATGGGCAGGAAAGCTTTTTTCCAAGAAGAGGAAGAAGCCATTCAAACATAGAGAAATTCACTGAAAATTCCCCCCAAAAGATGGCGGCGCTCATGGACTGACACTGACCGAACTGAATCCATGATGCCATCATCATGTCACCAGCAGGTTGCTAACTGTTCGGGCAATATGGTCTGTACATAGAGCAATGTATCTCAACCTTTGCATACAACATTAAGATGTATGGACTGTAACTTCCAGAACTTCCCAGCCTGTATGATACAAAATTCCCCAGCCAGAACATAATCATTAGCCATGCATCCATCTTCCTAAAGCACTGTAGAGCTAAGCTTGCGTCAGACATTAGAAAAAATCTTATCCAGCTTCAAAAAAGGTAGAGTACCAGATTTCCAGATTTCGAAAACCACTAGTTGGCAAAGATACAAAATTCTAATCCTTTGATGTCATTCTGAGAACATCTGGATTTTTGCAACCCAAGTTTGATAACAATAAAAGGCTCTATTCATAGAGATAGAAAACATATAGTTATTTATAAGTTTATACCGTATTTTTCGCTCCATAAAACGCAGTTTTTTTCCTCCCAAAGTAGGAAGAAAAATCAGCCCCGTCTTATGGAGCGAAGATGCAGGCAGGGAGGGGGGGGGGGGAGGCTGCGAACTCGGAAGCACCATCCCGCCGGCTGGCTGGCTAGCTGCTGCCTGGTCCCCTCCCTCCCGGAGGAGGGTCTCCCTCCGCACCACCAGCGGCGCTCCCCCCCAGCCAGCCAGCCAAGCCCCGCGCCCGCCAGAACCGGCTCCTCGCTCTCCCCCCGCTGCCCGCCACGTTTGCAGGAGGTGGGGAGGGTCAGGTGGCCCGCCAAGGCCAGGAGGGACGCCGCTGCCCCCCCTTCCCTCTCTCCGCCCGCCGCCTCCTTGACGCCGAGAGGAAATGCCGGCAAAGGCTTTTCTCAGCGGAGGCCGGCGAAGGCGATATTAAATGTCGGGGGCGCATGGGCGGTTGCGCGCGCTCCCTATCTCCCTGCTAGCCCACTCGGAATATTCAAAATAAGAAAAGCCTTTGCCGGTGAAGGTTTTTCTTATTTTGAATATTCCGAGTGAGCTAGCAGGGAGATAGGGAGCGCGCGCAACCGCCCGTGCGCCCCCGACATTGAATATCACCTTTGCCGCCGGCCCCACCTCTCCTACAACCCCCTTGCTGAGAGCCCGAACGAAAGTGCTCTCGGCAAAGGTGAGCCGGGCAGGGATTGCGCGCGTCACCGCTGAGAAGAACGGAGAGAGAATGAGAGTGAGTGAGAGCAACAGACAGCAAGATAGTGAGAAAGAGAGAGTGAGAGAAAGGGGGGAGAGAGAGAGGGAGGGGAGAGAGAGAGGGAGAGGGAGAAAGAGAGTGGGAGAGGGGGGAGAGATAGCAAGAGAGGGAGAGAGAGAAAGAGAGAAAGAGAGAGGGAAAGGGGGGAGAGAAAGAGAGAGGGAGAGGGGGGAGAGATAGCAAGAGAGGGAGAGAGAGAAAGAGAGAGGGAAAGGGGGAGAGAGGGGGGAGAGAAAGAGAGAGGGAGGGAGAGAGAGGAGATAAAGGAAGAGGAGAGAGAGAAAGGAAGAGAAAGAAAGAAAGAGGGATAGAAAGAGAGAGAGAGTGAGAGATGCTCAGTGAGCCTTTCTTTGAAGTTGCCTTTCTTTCTTTTTCTCTCTTGCTCTCTTGCTCTTTCATTCTTTTTTCTTTCTCTTGCTTTCTTTCTTTCTCTTGCTTTCTCTCCTTCCTTCCCTCCTTCCATTTCTTTCATTCCCCCTCTCTATTTTTATTTCTTTCATTTTCTTTCTTTCTCTCTTTCTTGCTTTCTTTCTTGCTCTTTTTCTTTCTCTCTTTTACCTTCCCTTCCTCTATTTCTTCTTTTCTTTCTCCTTCCTACCTTCTTCCCTCCCTCCCTCCCTTCAGTCCTTCCTCTCTTACTCTCCCCTTTCATAAGTTTCCTTGCTTCCTTCCTCTGTTCCTGTTCCTTCCCCCTTTCTTTCTTTCTTTCTTTCTTTCTTTCCTTCCTTCCTTCCTTCCTTTCCTCCCTCCATTTCTTGCTTTCCTTTTCCTTCCTCCCTTCTTTCCTCCCTCACTCCCTTCTTTCACTCCTTCCTCTCTTCCTCTCCCCTTTTTGGCTCAAAATATTTTTTTTCTATTTTCCTCCTCTAAAATCTAGGTGCATCTTATCAGCAGGTGCGTCTTATAGAGCGAAAAATACAGTAATTATTTATTTAAATCACCATAATATATTAAAACCTAAGTTAGTTATGCTTGCTTATAAGGAAAAATAAATCAGAAAACTAATACAGTGATCCCTCGATTATCGCGAGGGTTCCGTTCCAAGACCCCTCGCGATAATCGATTTTTCGCGATGTAGGGTTGCGGAAGTAAAAACACCATCTGCGCATGCGCGCCCTTTTTCCATGGCCACGCATGCGCAGATGGTGGAGTTTGCGTGGGCGGCGGGGAAACCCGGATCATCGTCTGTTCGCTGCTGCTGCAGCCGCTCAGCAGCTGATCTGCTCGGCGGCAGCAGCGAGGAGCCGAATCGGGCTTTCCCCTTTGCGTGGGTGGCGGGGAAACCCAGATCTTCATCTGCTCGCTGCTGCTGCGGCCGCCCAGCAGCTGATCTGCTCGGCGGCAGCAGCGAGGAGCAGAATTGGGCTTTCCCCTTTGCGTGGGCGGCGGGGAAACCCCGATCTTCGTCTGCTCGCTGCTGCTGCAGCAGCAGCGAGCAAACGAAGATTGGGGTTTCCCCGCCGCCCACGCAAAGGGGAAACCCCGGCTCCTCGCTGATGCCCCCGCCCGCCCACCCGCCGCCCGCCACCCGCCAGCAAGAGGGGGAGAGATAGAGAAAGAGAGAGAAGGAAAGAAAGATGAGAGAGGGAGGAAGAGAGTGTGAGAGAGGAAGAAGCAAGAGAGAGAAAGAGAGAGAGAAAGAAAGATGAGAAAGGAAGGAAGAGAGTGACATCATCGGGTGGGAAAAATCGCGATATAGCGTTTCGCGAAGATCAAGATCGCGAAAATCGAGGGATCACTGTATACTTTATTTAGGGACCAATATATCTTTTTTATAGAGGAGAAAGGCTTGGGAATGTAATGTTTCACACAGTATATCATATACAATATTGAAAATTACATTGTCCTACATTGCCAGCCTTACCAATTCCTAAGACTAACAATGGATGGAAACTAATCAAGAAGAGGACCAACCTTGAAATAATGACAAATTCACAGGTAAAACAATTAATCAGTAGAATGGCTTGCCTTCAGAAGTGGCTCCTGATTAGGAGACCTCCAAGACCTCCGAAGTCCCTCCCAACTCTTTCATTCTGTTATTTAAATCAAAATAGTTGAGCCCTGGGTTACCCATCTGGTTTTGTGCCAAAGGCCTAAAACACACACTCAACTGATTTCTATCTAAATGGGGTTTCCTTCTTCAAAGATACAAACTCAAAAAGGTTGCACAGTATGCAAAAAATACTGTGCAATATTCATAGCCATGCCTTCCTTCTATACAGAAATCTCTTCTATAAACCTATATTTACTGCCAAGATTTTCACACTTCTTTTTTTTCTTTTATTCAAAACCTGCAATATTGCTTTTTATTACAGCAGAATCCTTTATGGGTAAGAGAATATTAGGCCCCTGTGTATTGCTTTGCCACCTTTCTACTGAAGAAGTGTTTGCTTACATAGTGTCTCATTTTATCTTCCTCTAATTCATCAACTGCCTGTTACATTCCGTTGGTGGCAGGAAGATTTTAAGGTTGTGCATGCCTTATTCAGAATCATTTATTTCATCTTATTAGCAACAAGAAGTTAAACCATTCACTTTGGTGACAACAGTTTGAATCATAGATGTGCTGCTGTTTATTGGCTCCTGCAGGTCTTCCTAGCTTGCAATCTAGTAACTGTGAACACGAAGGGTTTTTCTTCTCCAGTACTCCATCAGTTTTTAATCAATGAATATAAAAGTGTTTTGCTTGCTTTATTTCATTTCCTGGAGAATCGGAAACCTGTCAAAAAATTAATATTCTTGCACGGGAAGGAAATAGTTCTAGAATCTCCATCCAGTTGATAATATAATAATGTGAATGCTTTTTTTTCATAAATATTATGAACCATTCTAGCAAATAATGGTTTTGGAAGAGTTCTGATGTCTTATTTAGAGTATTTGGACAAATGTGGCTACCATGAAGCTCTAAGGGAATAGGATATCTAATTCCTTCTTCATTCAGATCCTGTTTTAGCCAAATTTTCCAAAATATGTCATATATTTTATTCCAGAATACAGAAAGTTAATTCTCCATAAAACAATCCAGACCTGCTTTTTAGGGTAAGCTATGAGCCAAATTTTTATTTGGCCAAAGTTCTCTCTTTCTTTTATTTCATTGCTCCAACTGGCAAGATATCTATTGTCATACAAGGTTTTAGTTCCTATATATAAAGGTTACACCAGTAAATTGTTTGAACTCAAATAATTTGCTTCTGAACTGAAAATAATACGTCATGATCAAATAAGTAAATCTTGCTGGTCAATGTGTTCTATTATAAAGATGAGAATTGAAATAAAATCAGTTTCCCATTACATTATTTATTTATATGTTGAAAATACGTATTCATATACAGCATTAAAATATAGGCAGACTCTGTGAAACTATAGATAAGAATGGGTTTAGTCAAATCTTCCAGCAGCAGTACTGCCACTGAAGAACATATTTCTTGATCCTTATAAAGTGGTGTTCAATCAATTAGAAGCTGTTAAAACTGAATTACCTTAGGTACATAAAACAGGAAATACTATACAAAGTCCATTTGGAGGAACAAAGCATAAAATATGCAAAGCACTTCAAGTGAATTAAAAGCAGTAGTTTATTTTCAGAATTGGAAAACCAGGTTTTCTAAGTCTTACCTTATTCTTGAAGATTCAGCCAAATCCTGGAAAGTATCTTGGTGAAACAATCTTCCTGGAAAGTATCTTGGTGAAACAATCTTTGCTTGTTCTATGTTGTAACTTGAATCTTGTATGTTATATCTTGAGTAGTGATGGGCGAACTGAACCTGCACAATTCGGGTCCGTACCGAATTTTGCGGTGTTCGGTATGCCGAACATGAACCCGAAATTTTTTGAAACTTCGGGCAAAGTTCTGGGTTGCGTTTGGCGTTTGGAGCTTTGACGTCACCGGCAGGTTGCTAAGGATGCCAAGGTGATGCCATGGAATCCAGGAAGTGATCACCTTGGCGTCCTTAGCAACCTGCCGGTGACATCAAGGCTCCACCCCCGGAATCTCTTTGTGGGAGGGATTCCCCAGCTCCTTCAAAGGGAGGTCTTCACGTAAAAATAAACATTGTTATTTTTACGAAAAAGGATGCTGCAGCGGCGCTGCAAGCAAAGGGCGGTCCTTTCACATAAAAATAAACATGTTTATTTTTATGTGAAAGGACCGCCATTTGCTTGCAGTGCGCTGCAGTATCCTTTTTTGTAAAAATAACAATGCTTATTTTTACGTGAAGACCTCCTTTTGAAGGAGCTGGGAATCCCTCCCACGAACAGATTCTGGGAGCGGAGCCTTGACGTCACCGGCAGATTGCTAAGGATGCCAAGGTGATCACTTCCTGGATTCCATGGAATCAAGGAAGTGATCACCTTGGGGTCCTTAGCTACCTACCGGAATACGTGACGTCAAAGCTCCGCCCCCAGAATCTCTTGGTGGGATTCCCCATTCTGGTTCAGGTTTGGTTTGGGTTCAGCCAAATTTTGTGTAAAGTTCATCCGAACTTGCCGAACCCGAACATCGTTGGGTTCACCCATCACTAATCTTGAGTGCACTTTGAAACAATCAAGTAGAAAACAATACCCTAAACAAAGAACTACCAGTGAGAAAGCAATATCTCCACCAACACCGGCAGGGCAAACTACAGGGAGCAACCCCCCGCCCATCATCAGCATTGATGATGTTACCTAGTCAGGTAATGAAATGTTTGAAGCAAACAACCAAGATTCCATTATACTGGAATGTATGTATATTTCAGGAAAAAATAAGAAAAAAATATCAACATTGTATCATGTCAAAGCTATGTATATCACTATATATTGTACACAAAAATCTGGCAATCAGAATACAATCTTCTATATGAAATAGCCTTTGGAGCTTTCCAATCCAATCCATTTTTTTTAAATAAATAAGTGTGGGAACAGAGTATTTCAAACTTCCATCCATAGTTAACATGTAGACATCATACCAAGCAGGCATAGCTATTACATGTTCACTGTCTTTATTCTTCTTTACTGAAGTGTGTTTGATTTTTTAATTATGTGTTACATGTCAACAATGCTATTTAAATACTTAAATATTAGATGGACATCTATTTATGCAGCTGTTATGCAAATTTGTTTTGTCTTTTGTTCTCTTTTGGTAATAAGTATCCTGAGTTTTGAGGGGCAATGGGAAAAATCAAAATAACTTAAGTTTTTTTTCCTCAGGTTTCAGGGAGAGGAGTATGAAGAAATAGGAAGAAGTCGATCTTGTCTGTTCTGAAGATTAGGATTAAAGCAAGAGCTGCTTCCAAAACAAACTGAAAAAAATGTTTGACTAGGTTGATGAGTGAACCAAGTGACATTTCTAAATTCAACAACCAATTATTCTTCCTTGGCAAAAGGCCAAAATTGGGTGACATTTACTTCTCCATTTACTGAAAAGACTTAACATTTTTGCATTGTGTCTATTGATTTTAGAACTCCCAATCATGTATCTTGTGACAGAAAATTCTCAAAAAATTGAATGCAACACCTTTAGTAGGGAAAATATGTACACAGTGTGTTTGTGTGTATGTTTGTTTGTTTGTTTGTGTGTGTGTGTGTCTTAAATTAATATATACAAGAGACATCATATAAATGAAAATGACTTGCAATAAGCAAAATTCTTCTTGTATAATAATAACAATGAAGAGGAGTGACTGCCTTGTTCATTTGCAAAGACAGTTAAAGAAGAAAGGTGAGGGATCTGTTGTGGTTGGCTCTGGCCCAGCTCCTGCCCCAAGGAGTGTGGAGGTGGAGGTGGGGAAAACATCCACATGCCACAGGTCTGTTTTCCTCCTGATAGAAGCTCCCGATGAAGGCTCCTCTGATGAAGGAAGTGTGAGTAGCAGCGAAGGGGGAAGTTTGGCAGACAGACCAGGAGGAGATCAATCATCCTTATCATCCCTGGATTCTGAACTAGAACTTATGACAGATCCATGCATGCGTAGAGTGATGCAAAGGAGAGAACAACTGAAGGATTATTACAGGAGATAAGTGAGGCCACCTGTGGTTGGGTGGGGCTGCTGTAATTAGTGCTACAGATAAAAAGAACAGCGTGCTGGTTTAGCCTTGTGGAACTTCATCTGATTCATAGTTTCGTCAAGATCGTGGTTTTTGCTGTTTCCCTATTCAAGGCTGTGTGTGGACTTTCTGGACTTAGGAATTGGACTCAATTTTCCTAGTTACTGGGTGAGAAATTGGATTGCATTTAACCTGTGCCTTGTACGTACCTTTGATATTTAAAAAGGGATTCTTTTCTGCTTTTCTGTTGATAAAGACTTTTGGTTTTCTTTCTATCAAGTGGTGTGTGTTTTTCTGGACTAATTACCCTGTAATTACGGGTGGTTGGGAGACGCCGGCAGAACAGGATCAATATAAAGTATTTGAGGATTGTGTAAGGTTACAAAAAATATCTCCTGATTTAGTGTTACTAGAAAGGAGATATATGAGAACAGTGGATTTCCCCTTCTGAGTAACTGAATGACAATTTTCTGATTAGTAAACAAAAGTCAGTACAGAGCCTTTAGGAGGAATAGAAGTCAGATAGGTCTCAGAGGATAAATGAACAAGGAGTGTTAGAAGAAATTAAAAAATCCCAAAGGTACTTTTTCAAGAGGCAACTGGAATTTCTTGGGTTTTTTAAAAGTCATTTCACTTCTCATTCAAGAAGCCTTTTCAGCTCTGACTGGATAGTGGGAAATGAAGGATTTCTATTTCTTGCAGATAGCTAGATATTTTCATTCTTTTAAAGAGTCGTCAGTGTCACCTGAGTAGTGCAAATGGATGTGTATCCTTCTTGGAACTGCTTGAAAGGACTGTGTTGAAGACTTGAAATAGATGACATCATAATAGATGACCCACAAGCAAAAGACCTGGAAAACCCAGATGACCCCAGCACATGCAATAAATGCAATGTTGCCATTACCGATCATGACATATCCAAAACATGCCTCATCTGCACCAAATGCGCTCATCACTCCTGCCTAAAAATAACTAAGCAGGTAGCCAACTATCTCCAACAAACGCCTTCATTTTTCTATATATCCCACCCTGCTCACTGAAATTAGACAACCACATTGCTATCTCTGACAAGATCCATAACTTAGAAACAACCACAAAACCCAACAAGCAACCCTACATCACTCCACCACCATCTGTTTACACTCCACCACCACCACCTCAATCACTACCCCAACCACAAGGATCTACCAAGCCAACCACTGACATCTTCACCATAGTCAAAGATGCCATCGAGCTTGAGCAAAAACATCATAATGCAATCCTTTTGGTGAGCACAAGAATAGTGACAGCTCGGTGGCCCCTCGATTTTGCAAAAACAAGTCCAGCAAATGACAATTTATCTAAAGCATAAATTCCATTGCTAGAAACAATACAAATCACAAATCACAACAAACTTAGACCCAGACTGGATCTATCTATTACAACACAACCGCTCCCGTGAACTCCATGTGGAACTCAGGAAATTACTAGATATAGGTGAAACAAACTTATACATAGATTACCATGCTGAACACATCAAAAACAAGACCCAGAATCCTTCCCCCAACATCCAACCCACCATCCCCCAACAACAAATTAACATCCCATGCACCACTAACCAAGACTATCTAAGATTTTGCTTTTACATCATTTCTTAGATTGTTGTGCAGCTTGAAGAAAGAATCACAGCACTGGAGCAGCAAAGGCCGACATTTCAGTCATGCGAGAAGTTTACTAGATCAAGGAGCAATGCTACAGTGAGAGCTGGCAGAGGAAAAATCTCTCCAAAGGTAATCCTCATTAAAGCTTTTGGCTCTCTACCAAGAAAAGAACAAGACAATGCCCCTTTTAAGTTAGAAAATCTGAAGAAAACCTTGCTGGTTACAATAGCCACAGATGAGCCATTTATGGACCTTGCGTCCCCAAATTTGAAGTCTCTTAGTCTCTCCTTAGTGAACCATGAACTGTCTGAAAATGGCTCTACTCCACAGGAAATAGAATCAAACAAAGGAGTAAATGGATGTGAGTGGATGAGAGAGTTACCAGAAACAAGAAACATAAAAGATCTGTGTTCACTATCGGAGCTTAGTAACAGCTGTTGTTTCTTGTTGAAGAAATTATCTCTAAAGATTCAAGGGGGAAAAAGAGCTGTACCTGGAAGACTTAGATTCAACATTGCCATTTTGTGGAACCAAGAAAGCATACATTCTCTGTTGCAGTCCTTTGGCTCTGGCAAAGCATCCTTCCAGAGATAAGGCTGGTATCCTGTCTATTGGAGTTCTTGAAATCTTTGAAAACTTGGCCTTGGTCCCAGTTCTGGGATTGATGTTTATTTTTAATTCAATGATATATTTTTAATTTATTTTTATCTTGCTTTGTATTAAATTATTTTTAATTTAAGTCAGGGCTATATGTTTGATTCAATATTTAATGTTTCTCTAGATTTGTGCAATGCACATAGTCTGCTGTAGTTGGGTGGCCAAAAATATAAATAAATAAGTAAATAATAAAGTTAAACCAAAGCTGTATTTTACACAGAAACGAATTGGTAAGCAGTCCAGTGTTTTAAGTATGTGTAATATAGTTCCTCCAAAGACCTAGCTAGCTAGCAAGTGAAGTTTCTATACAAAGGTAATCTCATACCAACTGTGTTACTATAGTCAAGATATAACCAATGTCCAGCTGTGATAGCAATTTTGAGGTTATTGTCTTGTAGAGAGTAAAATCAATTTAAGTTGATTGCTTCAATTTGGGAGACCAGGGGGATATTTAGGCTTGGAAGCAACTCCATCTTGTTTCCCTGTTCTTTCTGTTCCTTCTCTGGTGATCACATCTAGAATAGGAAGGTCTAATCTCTCTGAAATTATGGTTCTTCATAATGACTCCTTCTGCCTTGTCCTATTTTTCATCACACCTAGAAGCAATTACAGACAAACATTCAAATGATTGTTAACAATACAATATTTCTTGAAAAATATAGATCTGTGTGTTATCAGTGTACTAAAGCATTTATCTTCAAATACAGTGGTACGTCTACTTAAGAACTTAATTCGTTCCGTGACCAGGTTCTTAAGTAGAAACGTTTGTAAGTAGAAAAATTTTTCCTATAGGAATCAATGTAAAAGCAAATAATGTGTGCCAACCCATTAGGAAAGAAATAAAAGCTCAGAATTTGGGTGGGAAGAGGAGGAAGAAGAAGAGGAGGGTGACAGTCATTGCCGAAGGAAGAAGGTGAGGTGAGGGGAATAAAAAAAATCCAAAACTTTAAGGCTTAAAAAAAGGGGGGAGGCTCTGAGGTGGCAAGGAGGAGCACGTGCCTCCCATACACCCGGTGTGAGGCTGCCTCCCAAACACTGCACCAGGGGGAATGGCAGGAAACTGGCCGGGCCTTCATGCCACTCTCAAATTTCCTGGGAAATTTTTCTGGGCTCGGGTTCTTAAGTAGAAAATGGTTCCTAAGAGGAGGCAAAAAAAATCATGAACACAGGGAAGTTCTTAAGTTAGAGGTGTTCTTAGGTAGAGGTACCACTTTAGCTTATAATAATGTCCAGTGATTTAATGTAGATATTGGAAAAAACCTGGATCCAAATGGAGTCTTAAGCAACATTATAAAATAGTTTCCATTTTGATGAGCTGTCATCAAATGTTTCCATCTGAAATATATCTGACAAAAGAAGAATAGGGCCACTTCAAGACTATGTTTCTTATTTTCAAATCTCTTAGGTCATTGAGAAAGGTATTATGGCTGTGAGTACTAAAAGAGGTAAAAAAAATCAGCAGAATAACAGTGCTTTTGCTGATCCCCAAACAAAGATCATCCATCAAGCTGACAAGGCAATCTCAGTCCCATATTCCACCCTGAACTCAACTTTGGAAGAAGATAATAATCTTCCTTTAGTCTGCCTGCAGTTGAGAAGTGACCTTACTCTCAATCAACCTACCTAACCATGGGAGATTAGAGTCTTCAATTGCCTCTCTGTAAGATCCAGAAAGTTTCTTAGGAAAGTGTATATATCAGCCTGTTCTCACAAGCATTTCTATTTAAATAAGTCTTTATTTTCTTGAATACTAATGGCAAGGATTTTACATAGAACATGTTAAAGACTTGTTTTCTCTCATTCCAAAGTGCAGGACATCAATTAATGAATTTAAATTACTGGAAGACAGAATCCAACTGACTCTTAGGAAAAAAAGATGTAAAGTATAAATAAATAATAAAGGAGTCACAATCCTTTCCAACTAGCCTGTTTTATTTTAATTATACACTTGTGAAATGTGGCTCACTCCATCAGTTCTGTATCTGCAGAGTACCTTGACCAATGTAGGCTTTAAAAAAGGATGAGGAATGGAAGAAAAATAAAACAGGTTGATTATGCAGATGTAGGTTACATAGGACAAAGATTCAAGTACCTTATCAATTAACCATTGTAATGTACTAAAAACCTGTTGTGTTTCTTGAGAGCCTTTGATATTAGCCTGAAAGTTTTTGATGTATGTATGTTCAGCAATTCTGGTGCTTTTATCTTTTTACAAAATGGTCATTTGGCGATCTGCAACAGAGCGAAGTAGAAGGCTGAAATGCTTTGATTTCATTTCCTTCTTGTTTTGAGTCCTAATGTCAAACTGGTGCCCATTAAGTCCATTGTAGCATGGATTATTCCATTTGTCTTATGTAGAATCCAGAGAAGCATTGCTGGCAGATGATGACATATATCATTATAAAACTGGAACATTGCTGTAATTGGACCAACTAAATCTATTCAATGCAATTTTGGCTCAGCCTTTTTCTGAGAAAAACTGTAGCTAAAGGGGATAGGTAGGTCTAGGATATTTGATGCTTGATAGAAATGATATTTGATTTTAAAAAAAAATCACCTAGATTTTGGTAGAAGATGAAACTCAAAATATTATTGTTCAAAGTGTTCACCAACTCCTTCTTTTTTAAAAGCGAGAATATACATTAATAAGAGGTGGACCGGATAGGTTGAATACATCTAATATGAATAAGGAAATAGATTTGGACATACTCTTTGCCTTGTTCTTTTCCTTGATTGAAGGATATTAGCGGAGGCGCTACATGGAAACACGTGGGGAAATGAGTGAGAAGAGGAAGCAAGTTTCCTCTTGCCTCTTCCTCTTCCTCTTTTCTTTTCTCTTACTATTTTGTATGGTTTTCTTTTTCCTAGATTTTACATTTCTATCTGGCATTACTTTAAATTTTTACCTTTCCCTTTTATTTTCCTTCTCTTTTCTTTGTTAACCCTTTTATATTTTTTCTATCCTATACGTTTAATTTTCTTTCTTTTTCCTTATAATTCTATATTTTTAATTTTTATAATTGTAGTTTATTTTACTTTATAACTGTTATTTTCATTTATTTTTAAAGTTTATATAACAGGAGTTCTTTTTAATTAGGTTTGTAATTTGACTAATTTGATAATATTTGGGAATACCAATGGGTTTATTTCTTCCCCTTTGACTATACCATTAAAAAGGTTCTACTTTTTAATGTAAATTTTTAGGGACTTTTTTATTAACAGGCATCAAATATTTATAAATGTTTTTTTGATTATACATGAAAATTGATATGGAAAAGATATGGAATTTTTAAAAAATATATTAGCCAAATTTTTATGAGGTATTCAAAATTATGAACAGCTTAAAAGTTGTAACATGGACTATATTTTGCTTATTTGTATAATTGGTGAAAAATGAGCAGCTATTGTTATACAGATGTTAAGAGTAAAGGAGGCAGTATTGAACTTGTAATATATAACCTTTTGAAATTGACCTATTGTAAACAAATTGTTGACATTGGTATGTTTTTATTGTATTGTGATTGGAGAGAAAACAAATAAAAATTCTTTGCAAAAAAAAAAAGCGAGAAAAAGATCAAGATATGCAGAGAACATTAGACAGGGCCAAATATGCTGAGAGGCACTCACTATATTTTATGCTGAGAGGCACTCACTGTATTTTCCTACTTTGAGTAGCCTATGACGTATTCTAGTAGATAATGAATTAGATGCTCTTCGTTATTGACATCATACAGACATAAGGCAGGTTGAGAAAAAACAACAGACACATGAAATTCTTGCTGTCAACCAATAGTGTGTTGTCACATGTTGCAAATCAACACAGGAACTTCTATTAATATTCCATACTAAGGACGTTGAGAATTCTAGGTTATCTATATATGCTCTTCTTGCTGGTTGTGCTGCTAGTTGGGATGTAGCTATGGTGCTATGATAACAAATACTGTCCATTCTTCTTCTTTTTTGGGGGGGGGGGAGCGTTTTTGATCCACATCTCTCCCATTTTAATTCCAGAGAATCATCAAATTACTACTTGGTTTTTTTTGCTACTTTTAAATTTAATCAGACATATCTTAGATAAAGAGAACGAATGGTCCAGGTGGCCTACAGCACGAATTTGAAGACCAAATAGTCATCTCATTTAAAGTTTAACTAAATGATGTATAAAGAAAGTAGGTATGTCTATTTATCAATTATTCCCTGTTCAGTTTAGGGATAGAAAGCTAAAGCTATTTCCACTCCATACCAATTTTGCAGATGTTCAAGACAAATGCTACACCTGCAAATTATAGAAAATAGCAACATTTATTTTCATAAGGCAATTTTCCTTATCAAGCATTTGGGGTGCAATTGTTCTAAACAACACATTTTTATACACATTCTTTTTTTTCCTGTGGAATGTGTTTTAAATGAGGACTTTAAAAACTTTGTATCCAAAAGATGAGTCTGTTTCAGGCTATTCAGAAATATCTCTATATAATTCAGGCATAATGTATCAGAAGCAGAAAACAGACTTGATGCAAAAAGATGATTAATGGCATGCTGAAACCGCCTTTTGTTTCAAAGGGAATCAAATAGCTGTTCTTGCTGAATCATTCAGAAAAAGGCTTTCAGACATGATCAAATCAACTGATTATATACTCCTTGTGTCATTAATTCATTAATATCAACTAATGCCTATGGAAAAAAATACTCGAGATCCTGAAGAATTGTAAGCTGCTCTAAACAAGTTACCATGGAGGAAATCAGTCCCAGGCTACAGGAAAGGGCCTGCACTTTCTACAGCACTTTTGGCAAAGCAGATGAAAAATAATAATTCAACAATCACTGACATCAGGTATCACTGCTAAGCACACATGACTTTCACATAAAAGTTGGGATTAATGCCAGTAATATATTTGTTTTCTGTTGTTCTAGGGAGATGACAGAAGGGAGCATAGAAACTTGACAGTTTGGTTTGCAATTTTCTAAATTGGCAGTGGAGTCTCTCTGAAATTGACTTTTTAACTTCCAGGAGACTGAAGCTGCTAATACTTTGACTGATACTAATTTAAGGCAGAATGTTCATTGCTTGTTGTCAGTGAAACGGAAAGAAACACGATCCAAGTTGAATAAATATAAGTGGGTTATTTTTTTCTCTCTTTTTTTCCTGGATCAAAGCCTTTCAACTTCTTCAAAAACAGCAGAGGTAATCAGTGCCCATATTTAATGGTAGAGAATCTTGAAACTTTCTAGATGATGCACAAAAACAAAAATTACTTTCAGGAGAAAGGTTACGCTTTAATTGGATTTAACTACATCAAGCAGAACAAATGCATAGTGTTTAAATGTATATTTTAAACAGCACTGTTATTCTTGCACTGAGCCATATTTAAATTTAAAGAACAGGGCCTACAGAGAATGGTAATAGAAGTCAAGATGCCATATGCAGCAGCTCCATTTTGTTGTATGTAATCAAATTAGAAGGGGGAGAGAAAGGAAGAGGGAGGGAAGGAGGGAGGGAGGGAGAGAGAGAGAAGAATCTCATCGAATCCTCTTTCTTTCCTGAACCTCTGTTTTGTCCTAAATCTGTACCTTTTTATCCTCCTTTACCTGTGTTCTGCAGGTGTGTTTCAACCACCCGTAATTACAGGGTAATTAGTCCAGGAAGACACACACCACACGATAAAAGGAAAACCCAAAAGTTTTTATAAACAGAAAAACAGAAACAGCTCCCTTTTAAATGTCAAAGGGATTTTCTGGTACACACAAGGCACAGGTTAAATGCAATCCAATTGCTCACCCAATCTAATTGCCATGAGGCTAAAACACCAGGCTGCACTTTTATCTGTAGCACTAATTACAGCAGCCCCACCCAACCACAGGTGGCCTCATTTTCTCTTGTAATAATCCTTCAGTTGTTGTCTCCTATGCATCACTCTACGCATGTGTGGATGTGTCATTAATTCTTGTTCAGAATCCAGGGATGATACAGATGATTGATCTCCTCCTGGGCTGTCTGCCAAACTCCCCTCTTCCCTGTCACTCACACTTCCTTGATCAGAGGAGGCTTCGTCGGCAGATTCCATCGGGAGCAAAACAGGCCTGCGGCATGTGGATGTTTCCTCCACATCCACCTGCACATTCCTTGGGGCAGGAGCTGGGCCAGAGCTAACCACAACAACCTGTCTGTAAATTTTGTTGAAAATGTAATATGGTAAATGCCCTGTATATGAAAGCACCTAGCCATTTTTATTTGAACAAAAATTTGAAATGGAAAATCCCAGAAGACTTGTAGGGATCAAGTAAAGAAAATTATAAGAAAATATCCATGCTACTCACCATTAATTTTAATTGTTAATATTTTCATTTAGTTGTTACGTCTTTAACTAATATGTCTTCAGTTCTTTCAGAAAGAAGATAGGAATGCCAAATTTCCAAAAACAGAAAAATTGTGATGGATGGCAAATTCTGCTATGCTTGAACCTTATTTCTTTATGGTTCAAAATATGAAAAAGGAATAACAGCATCAGCTCTCCTTGACATCATACCAACCATTAGGGAAGATTAAGTAAATGAAATGGAAGTAGCAGGGAAAAGTTGCCACATAGTAGAATTCTTTCTTTTAAATCCAACTAAAACTGACTATGGGAAAACATATCACTTAGTTCTGGAAAAAAACCCAGATTTCATTAGACTCAGTGAAGTAGTAAGATAGGTTCCCATTGCAGAAGAAACTAATAGGAAAAGAAACTCAAGATGAGGGGAGTTACTGAAGAAGAAGGTACTTACTGAAGTTCTGAGAATGTATAAGAGAAATACAGTGATACCTTGTCTTACAAACTTAATTGGTTCCGGGACGAGGTTCTTAAGGTGAAAAGTTTGTAAGACAAAACAATGTTTCCCATAGGAATCAATGGAAAAACGATTAATGCGTGCAAGCCCAAAATTTACCCCTTTTGCCAGCCGAAGCCCCTGGTTTTGCGCTGCTGGGATTCCCCTGAGACTCCCCTCCATGGGAAACCCCACCTCCAGACTTCTGTGTTTTTGCGATGCTGCAGGGGAATCTCAGCAGGGGAATCCCAGCATCGCAAAAACGAGTGCTTCGCTGGCAACGGAAGTCTGGAAGTGGGGTTTCCAGCGAAGAGAGCATCAGTGAAATCGCAGCATCGCAAAAACACCAAAGTCCTTAAAACCCCACCTCCGGACCTCTGTGTTTTTGCAATGCTGCGATTCCACTGAGGCTCCCCTCACTGGGAAACCCCACCTCCGGACTTCCTTTGCCAGTGAAATGCCTGTTTTTGTGCTGCTGGATCCCCCTGTTGGGATTCCCCTGCAGCATCACAAAAACACGGAAGTCCAGAGGTGGTGTTTCCCATGGAGGGGAGCCTCAAGGGAATCCCAGCAGTGCAAAAACGGGTGCTTCTCTGGCAACGAAAGTCCAGAGGAGGGGCATCTCCGTAGCAGTGGTGGGTTTGTAAGGTGAAAATAGTAAGAAGAGGCAAAAAAATATTAAACCCTGGGTTTGTATCTCGAAAAGTTTGTATGACGAGGCATTTGTAAGATGAGGTATCACTGTAGAACACAAATCAAATGTTCAGTCAGTTTCAGTAGTACAAAATTGTACCACTAATGCCAAGAGAGCAAAGGCTCAGAATGAGCTGAGATTTGTGGCTAAGAAAACAAGAACTTCCTTAGATGATGATGATAAATTACATTTATCATCATCATCTAAGGAAGTTCTTGTTTGTTATATGTCAATCTGCATAGTTGTTCAGGATAAAACTATAATAGAATACCAGTATACCAGCTCCTTGGATGGTAAAATGTTAACAATTTACTTGTCCCTCCTTTCTAGTTGTCGTCATTCCTTTGATGTTCATTTTGGCTTTGGATTGCAGGAGAGACTGGACACTAGCTTCCGCAGAGGCATCTGCTTGAGCAATCCCTGACCAGAACTTTCCAAACTGTTTGCCAGGTTTTATGAAAACTCTTTATACAGTATATCCAGCTTGCCAACTTTTTCAAGTGCTAGACCTGTTTTTTCAGCACAGAAAGACTTATTTTCATAAGGATGATTTAAATTCAGAAAAGAAACCTGGTTTGGCTAGGTACATGTTACTAGTTTTGTCATCATTATTGGTGCAAGCAAGCAGTTTCATTTGACTTTTAAAAAAATATTATGCCATTATTTTCAAGGATGGCAGCATCATTTTGTCCATTATAATGGGCTTTCAAGGTATTGGCCCACTGCTAAGATTGCTATTCCTTTGTACTCGATGGGGGTTCTTGCTTATTATAAGTTGTTCCTTCCTGCTTTATCCTGTGATCATCAGCTGGGCTATTTTTGGGTATGGACTTAACTGCTCACAGGTTGCAAGTACCTTGTAGTTTTGCAACCCATCTCTAAGAAAGGCAACTTTGTAGACAATGTATCCCACCAGTCATAACATATGCCTATGCTTGTCTGTTCCACCAGATAATAAAATGCAAAACTGATAATTGTTTTTTTTGTTCTTTTGTTTTTGCTCAAGAAGGTAATATTCATTGAATGGGAGAAAATGCAAGTAGAAGCTCTTTCTTACTGTTCTAAACTTATTCTGCATTAAAACCATAAGGTCAGTCCTGTTATTGACCTCATTACTGAAGTAGACAAGAGCTCTGCAATTAAAATAAGAACTTTTATGCAAGGTTTATTTTTTTCAAGTTCAAGGACCATGGATGGTATTAATAGTCTGGCTTTACACCCAGAATGAATTCAAAGGGAAGCATGGCATGGCTTCAACCAAACCAGTGTTCAGGTGGAATTTTTTAAAACTGTTTTTACTTTGTATCTAAATGGTACAAAAATTAATACATTGGTATAGAGCTGTGATGGCGAACCTTTTTTCCCGTGGGTGATGAAAGAGCGTGCATGTATGTTATAGCACATGCATGAGCGCCCACACCCATAATTCAATGCCTCGGGAGGATGAAAACAGCTTCCCCCACCTCCCGGAGGCCCTCTGGAGGCTGGAAACAGTCTGTTTCCCAAATTCTGGTGGGCCTAGTAGGCTCATGTTTCTCACACACCCACACAGGCTCCAAAGACTTCCCTGGAGCCGGAGGATGGGAAAAAAACGCCCTCCGCCATTACCTCAGAGGCTCTCTGGAAGCCAAAGACACCCTCCCAAAGCCTCTGTGTGAGCCAAAAATCAGCTGGCCAGCACACACATGCACATTGGAGCTGAGCTAGGGCAACATCTCATGTGCCAACACCTGTGCCATAGGTTTGCCATCACAGTATAGAGTGTATTGACTGGATTTCCCAGACATTCTAGACATGAGTAAATTTTGTGGCAATTGTTGAATAAAGCAGAAGCATTTGCTACCAGCTGTTTAAATTTAGACACAATATGAGTCATTAAGGAGTCAATTTTGTTTTCTTTCTCTGTGGAATGTGGATAAAAATAAGGCAGCCAGCAATAAAGTCATCCAGTGAGCATTCCCGAGCTTAAATTGGACAAGCCCTTTTTTTAGGTTAAACTTTATGACTCATTAAATATTATAGGGAGCGTGATTATCTGTGTGGGTTTTATTTTTTCTTTAATTTTTTTTTAACCCATTAGACATGGGCTGGAACACTTTATTGAGTACTATGAGGTATTCCCTATGAACAGAGACATTTATTTTCACAGGTTTATGTTGTTCTATAAAAAAAATATTTTGAAATCTGTGAATAAAAATATTGCCAAGATTGCTGGCATTGTGGAATATGATTACATACTGGAAATTATGTTGACAGGGGTTTTTTTGGGTTTTTTTGAGAGCTTTGCTTTGATTCAATTTGTGTGATTCACAAGAATGCCCTGCAATCATGTGCATACCAACTCGGAAACAAGCTTCACTGAGTTCGATAAGAATTCTCATTGATTTTTTGTCTTTCAACAAAGAGACAACTCAGAATTCTATCAAACTTGGAATAGATGGTACAATTGGGTTAACCAAAAAATAATAATACTTAAAATACTAAATATTCACATCACAGTCAAATATATTATCATTTAGCAATCTTGTTACTTCTTGTTATTCTCTTCTTTTTATTATTATTAGATATAAATATGAAATTAACACGGTCAAGATTTTTTATAAATAATATAGAAAATAATAGTTAGAAAGCTGTAGTAGCAATGCCAATAAATAGGTTGGCAAACTTATACATCATTTAAGTGTTTAAGTTAGTTTTTATGTTCATATAGGTTATGTTTTGTTTTTGTTTTTAGTTTTTGTTTATGTCTTTATTGTAAATTCTTTCTGTTGTTCTGTATTTGTCTTGTCTTTTTTAATGTTAATATTAATAAAGATATTTTTTTTAAAAAATAAATAAATAAAAAAGAATTCTCATTGAAAGCAAAATTTTTACTAGATAGTGGCCTTGACACATCAGCATGCTGTTTTCTTGTTTCTAATAGATGATTGCTTGCAAGGATCAAATAACATAGTTTCTGACATTTAGGGTTGAAGATGTATGTGCTCAAAATGAAAGTAAGATTACATCATTTCCTCTGCCCCATAACAGGGTTGGGTTCCACTTACCTTCACCTCTGGTTTGCATCATGAACCCTCATGCGATTTCACTTCTGTGCATGCTCAGAAGGTGGATTCAGCCCAAAAGACAGCTGAGGAGCTTATCTGCTGTGCTTCAGGCGAAGAAATAAAGCTCAGTGTAAACCTGGGGACAGGTGAGATGACTTTTTTTTTCAAAGCACAGAACAAGGAGAAGCCATCAGAACAATGTTCCCTCTAATTTTTTTTCGGTGTGGGCGGAAAAGAATAGTGTCTGAGCGGCAGTCCTTTTGGGACTGGGCGGCATAGAAAAATAAATAAGTAAGTAAGTAAGTAAATTAAGTAAGTAGGTAAGTAAGTAAGTAAGTAAGTAAGTAAGTAAGTAAGTAAGTAAGTAAATAAATAAATAAATAAATAAGAAAGAAAGAAAAAAATTCCCTTCTTTTTTATTAAAAGAAATTAATAATAAAACAAAACCAAAATCTATTACTATTATTACTATCTTCTCTTTTTCCATCCCTCTCTCCTCCCCCCTTGTGTGTGTGTGTGTATGTGTGTGTGAACTCTTGAACCATTTCCAATAACAGGTGAGCTATTGGAAATAGTTCAAGAGTTCACACACACAAACAGCTGGGTTTTTTTCCCTGTTATTATTTGGGTGCTTTTTACCATATGCTTTAAATCAAGAGTCATTTCTCTCTCTTTCTCCCCCTCTTGCTCTCTCTCTCTTTTTCTCACTTTCTCTGTCCCTCTCTTTCTATCTCTCTCCCCCTCTTGCTCTCTCTCTCTCTTTCTCTCTCTGTCTCTCTCTTTCTCTCTTGTTTTCTTTCTCTCTATTGCTTTCTCTCTCTCTCACTCTTTCTATCTCTTGCTTTCTTTCTCCTCTCTCTTGCTAGCTCTCTCCCCCTTTCTCTCTCTCTCTCTCTTTCTCTCTTGTTTTCTTTCTCTCTCTCTATTGCTTTCTTTCTCTTCTCTCTCTTGCTATCTCTCTTCCCCCTTTCTCTCTCTCTCTCTTTGTCACTTACTTTCTCTCTCCCCCCCTCTCTCTCTGTCAGCGAGGGGCTGCGGGAGCGCTTTCTCCGAGCACTTCAGGAACGCTTGCCCTGCCTCTACTGCAGCTCCCTTGCTGAAAGTCCGGGACGAAAGCGCTCCCAGCAAAGGGGCTGCAAGAGGGGTGGGGTGGGCATTCCCGAAGCGCACGGAGAGAAGAGGAGGAGAATCCACAGTCACGGCCGTGAGAGAAGTCGCGCCCCAAAGCAGGAGGCAAGGCAAAAAAGTAAGTGACAAAGAAAGAGAGAGGGCGGAGAAGGAGAGGGGGCCGATCGGGTGGGCAGGGGGCAGGGCCGAGAGGGGGCCGGAGGCACTGTGGGGAGGCAGGGGGGCCGCGGCTCCCTTTTTCTACTGCCGGCTTCCCCGCCCCCCACAGGCTATCAGGGGGATGGGGAGCGCGCGCCCGTGGAAAAGGGTGCGCGGGGGGTATTTTGGGGCGTGCGCACGCTCACGTGCACAGCTTACAGGAAACAGTGCATCAGAACACAGAAAATGGGTGAAAATTTTAAAAAAGGTGGTGGCAAGCATAGACTGGCACAGACAGAACCCGATTGGTGATACCAAAATTATGTCACCAGCGGGTCACTAACAGTTCAGATGATCTGGTCCAGAGATGGTCTGCTACCAGAATGGTCAGGTGCTATGCTTCGGTAGTGATTTTTGGGATGCGCACACAGCTGCACATTCCTGACATGCACATGCACGCCCCTGTACCCCGTGCAAGGTTTGGCTTCTGCGCATGTACAGCAAGTGAAATCTTGTGTGAAGATGCTTTCATGAATGAGATTTCAGTGATTTTCACCAATTTGTTGCTTCTGTGCATATGCGGAAGCAAAAATATCTGCGAAAATCGCTGAAACCTCACTCGCACATACATCCTCATGTGAGATTTTGCTTGCTGTGCATGCACAAAAGCCAAATCTCACACCGATGAGTGCCTGTGCACCCGTGACGGCCTTGGAGGGCACACCGGTAGCACCAAAGATGGCAGTCCTTCGCTGCTCTGGTCCAAACCAGGAAAAACCCACCCCTGCCCCATAAGGATTCTAAGGAAATCACTGGTACTTTGGAAATTTTCAGCAGAGAACAATATACAGTGTTCCCTCAATTTTCGCGGGTTCGAACTTTGGGGAAAGTATTCCACGGTTTTTCAAAAATATTAATTAAAAAATACTTTGTGGGTTTTTTCCCTATACCGCGGTTTTTCCCATCTGATGACGTCATATGTCATCGCCAAACTTTCGTCTGCCTTTAATAATATTTTTAAAATAAACTTTAATAAAGAAACATGGTGAGTAATAATCTGAATGGTTGCTAAGGGAATGGAAAATTGCAATTTAGGGGTTTAAAGTGTTAAGGGAAGGCTTGTGATACTGTTCATAGCCAAAAATAGTGTATTTACTTCTGCATCTCTACTTCGCGGAAATTCAACTTTCGCGGTCGGTCTCGGAATGCATCCCCTGCGAAAAGCGAGGGAACACTGTATTTCAGATCCAGCTACTTCTCAGCAGAGTTCCTAGCCTATATACAGAACTCATTTGCCTCCTCTCTTGAATAATCAGGAAAAGAAAGATGATCTGTGTTGCCTATTTTTTTATTTATTTATTTATTTATTTATTTATTTATTTATTTATTTATTTATTTATTTATTTATTTATTTATTTATTTATTTATTTATTTATTTATTTATTTATTTATTTATTTATTTATTTATTTATTTATTTATTTATTTATTTATTTATTTATTTAGATTTGTATGCCGCCCCTCTCCACAGACTTTTGCTTTCTTAGCTTATCCTAGCTCCCGTTGAAACACTGAGCCTAAAGGAATTTCCTGTCTTAAGAAGTATTCGAGAGACTCACACTGATACTTCTGTTAACAGAAAACTAATCTTCGAAAGAAGAATGACAGAGTTGAAACCATTTTATGTGAGATGATGTAGACCACACGGAAAGCAATAAAATATATAAACCTATTTTCTGGAGTGCAATAAAACTTCTATGTACACTTGTATAACAGACATCAAAACTGTAGTATTGTTAGTTTTATTTGTGAAAAATACTGGGGAAAATGCATGCTATTTATATTAGCAGGGAAAAAGAAAACAGTGGTTTAGACTGATACTCTGAACTGAGAGGTTATGATTTTACTAATAAAATGGCAATTTGAAAATTTTTAGAGAGCTTCAAAATTCTAAGAAGAAAGTGGGAGAAGAAGCATTCCATTATTTTTGTGTGTGCTCTAAGCCTAATGCACTGATGAGCAGGAAAAATGTGTTCCTACATTTAGATACTAGACTTAGACATTACTACAAGAGTATTATACTTCAATCTGCAGTATTTTGTTCTTTTTTTTTTTGAGTGATGATCAGGGGTGGGTTCTAATTTACCTTGTTGCTGGTTGCTTCTCCCATGCCACGTAGCTGAGTGCACATTGCATGCTGCGTGGCTGTGCCACACCGGTACGCACACACATGCAGTGCCAAAAATTCAGCTTTTGCACATGCGCAGAAGCAAAAATTAGCTTCTGCTCATGTGCAAAACCAAACAACAAGATGGCAGTGTCCATGGACCAGCACCAACAGAACAAGCTTTGTGACATCACCACCATTTATTACCATTTATTAATGGTACTAAAGAATTATTTAGAAGCGGTAGTAACCCACCTCAAGACTGATGGTAATATAGTTTAATTTCTCCACCAGGAATAGGGTGCACACTAGAGAGAAAAATGTTTGCATGTACAATTACCTTATAAATGTCAGAAGAAGCTTTACTTCAGTTGGAATGATATCTTCTTTGCTTAAAATAGCACCGGTGGTCTTTACTCACCGGTGCCTTTTGCTGGAGGCTTGGGGAGACGGGGACACATGGCGGCCGCATCTTGGATTCGGCCGAGATCTCGCGAGACTTCGCAAGATCTTGGCCGATGATCAGGCCAGGGTGGCCTGATCAGTGACGTCTCCAGGCGGGGCCTGCCTGCCCTATAAAAGGGCGCACAGGCCCGAGGCTCTCCCTTCTCGCCCAGACTCGTTTCCTGGGCAGACACCCACCCGCCCTCTCTATCTTACGGTGAGCTACTATGGGTCGCCTTATGGGGCCGAATAGGAATTTTTGGCGGTCTGGCCCCTTTGCCATGACCGTTTTTTCCCCTATTCCTCACTGGGGTGACGGACAGAGCGGTTAGGGGTGCTTGCCCCTCTTTAGGATGATTGGCTTACCTTTGGTCATTTGGGTAGGCAGGTTAGGGGCGGAAAACTGGGTGGTGGTTTAGCAACTGCGTGTTCTCCGTAGGGCATCTTTGGGGATGATTGACAGGTTCTCTCCAAGCTTGTGGTTTTGGCGACCTGAGCAGCTGGGGGGAACCTGTCTTTGGGTCCCGCCCATTTAATTCCCCTTTTAGGGGTTAGCCGGCGGGACCTCCCACATGCAAGTGCATGGCATGGTCTCAGGTGAAGGAGGGGTCCCTCACCTGGATTAGCATGGAGCTATGCCCATATGTTGCCCATGAAGTTTATTATACGTCATTTTCCGCCCCGGAAGCAATTGTTTGACTCTGCAGGTCCAAGTCAGGGTCATTGGCTAATTATATTGATTATGCTAATTTGATTAAATAAATTATGCAAATTTATTTTAATAAAAATGACCAAGTTTTAAATCCAGCTCATTTGTGTCCGTGTCATTACTCTACCTCTCCTGCAAATAAAGAACAATTGCATTTCACTAGAGATTTTCTGTTTCATGCAGCTACATGAAATGATCATTTCTTCACCTACAATTTCTATTCAACGTGTCAGCAGTCTTCTATTGCCAAATGTCAAAATATTTTTTCTCTCTGCTCAGGTCAGTGTATTTGACAAGTAGTACCTTTTCTTCTTGTAGATGACATCCTCAAACAAATTGAAAATTGCTCATAGCTCCATAAATGCAGGAAATAATTTTAGAGGAAAGGATGTGAGTAATCTAGGGAAATTGAAAAAGGGAAAAGAGAGAAGCCATATGTGTGTGTGTGTGTGTGTGTGTGTGTGTGTCACATGTTTTTTTGCTGAATTTGAAAATAAAGGGAGACTAGGATAGATCTATTTTGGCCTTATTTTGGCCTCATCAGCTAGCCATACCCACTGGGACTTGAACATATATATAACTGCCTTGGAAATGGCCCTGGGTTGGGCCGAGAGGCAAAAAAGGAGCTGTGATGTTCCTTCAATATACCAGGGTGATTCGACACAAAATGTAACCCTTCCCTGGTACAGAGCTGAAGGGATTGGATACTGTAGCCTAGAGGATAATTCTCTGCCTTACAAGGCAAAGGTTGCAGGTTCAAGTCCCAGTGGGTATGGCTAGCTGATGAGGCCAAAATAAGGCCGAAATAGATCTATCCTAGTCTCCCTTAATTTTCAAATTCAGCTTAAACATGTGACACATACAGATAGAATTGTCGTCTATCAATAAAATTAACTGCCTTGGAAATGGCCCTGGGTTGGGCCGAGAGGCCAAAAAGGAGCTGTGATGTTCCTTCAATATACCAGGGTGATTCGACACAAAATGTAACCCTTCCCTGGTACAGAGCTGAAGGGATTGGATACTGTAGCCTAGAGGATAATTCTCTGCCTTACAAGGCAAAGGTTGCAGGTTCAAGTCCCAGTGGGTATGGCTAGCTGATGAGGCCAAAATAAGGCCGAAATAGATCTATCCTAGTCTCCCTTAATTTTCAAATTCAGCTTAAACATGTGATATATATATATATATATATATATATATATATATATATATATATATATATATATATATATATATTTTCAAGTCAATCTATATATTTGTTTTCATAGATTTTCACGGGTACAGGTATGACGGTCTTGGTATATTCGGGTTTCTTCCCATGTAGGATTTAGAAATTTCTAGCGAAAAAAAAGGCCATTTTTTTTTACTGCTGCAAAAGATAGGACAAGAAAACACTAACCATTTTTGCCTTTTTACATTTCTTTCTCTTTGCTACAGAGTTGCACAACCTGAAAACCCCAAGACATCCTTGAATTACCTAATGTGGTTCCCAATATGTAATTTTTAATGGAAGAAAAGAGGAAAATGCATGACTGGAGACTAATAGTATTAGTGCCATTAAAGTTTAATTTAATTTAAATATAAATCAAATCAAAGCTAATCTTAATCTTGGTCCCACTCATTACTTTTTATAATGAATGGCATCCCAGAGGCCATGAAATCCAAGTGCAGACTTCTGCCTGAAAAAGTTATGCAGCTCTGCTTTATTGTAAATAATGAAGTGTGCAACTTAGCTTTGAAAAATGAAAGCAATTAAGAATTGGATGTGAGTAACACAAGACTGAACATGAGAATGTATCAAGACGGGAAGTGGCTTTGCAGAAACAGGACTATCAGAAAAGAGCCAGTCACAAAATTGGATCATTGGGGACAGATTGGAAAAATAGGAACAGCTGCCTTGTAATCTCATTACATAACTAGATGAAAGCCTTGAACTTGTTGAACTCTTTTTAATCCAGGAAGAACAACATGCACCAACATTTTTGTTATCCTATTTGTTATCTATCAGGAGATCAGGTTATTTCAAAGAACAATAACAGAGAAAGAATATGACATCAGGCTTGGTTAAAGTTCCTTTAATGTGTCACTTGCCTTGCCTGAAGGCTTCCATTTTGCTATTGAGAAAACTTGTAACTTGTTTTCTCATAAGCCAACCTCAGGAGGTTAAACAAACAAACAAACCAAAAAAAAAAAAAAAAACCCTTTCCATGCTTGTTTCTGTAAAATAAGTCACAATCTAATTTCTGGAGTAAATAATATGTGGAGAGACAGGAATTATATCAAGAAATTCTCTTTGCAATAATTCATTGAATCCGTACATGTGAGTGATGCCCAGATAAATAAATACAATAGTAATAGTAGATAGTAGAAGATGAGGGATTTAATCACTAGCTCAAGATTTTTTCCATTTTTGAAAAAAATATCCACGCTAAAGATGTAGAAAGACCAATGTATTTTGGAAGAGAAAAAGGTGGGGAAATATTTTTAAAGATAACTAGTTACATTAAATACCAAGTATTCTTGATACTTGTATCTAAAGCACATCCTGGTCATTCTGCATTATTTGCTGATCAATTACTAGTACAATATTTCATAAAAACACTGTTTTATTCCTTACAAGATTCTCCACAGGTCAACAAGAATAATAATATCCAAGTTGGATATCCTTGATACTTGTCTCTAAAGCACATCCTGGTCATTCTGCATTCTTTGCTTATCAATTGCACTAGTAAAACATTTCATAAAAACACTGTTTTATTCCTTACATGATTCTTCATAGGTCAACTAGAATAATAATACCCAACTTGGATATAATGAAAAACATTTATTGTTCCAGGCACAAACCTCCTCTTTTCTTCTTGTCCAGCTAAAAGATGATAGGGTTCTATTTTCATTTTCAGATATTCTTATTTAGTTTTATTGTGCAGAATATTTCCAGTTTTAACTATGAATATGGTTTAATGTAGACAGGAATCAATATACTTCTATGGCAGACAGGAAACATGGCCATATAAAGTATTTCTGTTTAATTGTAAAGCTACATCCACAACATCTGGTAAATCTGAAAGCACAAGTATCCCACGTCACTTTTACCATCCAAGAACTTATGGACAATAACTTCTGAGTCTCTTGCTCCATCAGACTGCAGGCTGTGCTGCCTGTTATCTAACCATTCCTTAGGCAGCATCGCTTCTCCCTGTCTTCCTAGGTTTTTCCCACATACCATAATAATTTAATCCTTTTTAAAAAAAGATGTTAAATAGATTTCAGGACACCTTGCTTCATCTTGTAATAAGTCTAACTTTCAAGTAAAAAGGCTCTTAACAAGAAACATTACGGTTGGATATTACTTCTATCTGTTTGGATTAAACTGTAGTACAGAATTATCAATCTGAATTTATGGTAAGTGAAATTTACAGTTCTGCACAGCAACATACTGCAAAATTACAATCTATTTGCCACAAGCATAGACATACTCTGTTCCACATGCAATAACAGACTTTTGAAAAGATGCTTCTTTTTTAATGAATTCTTTACAGTGATGTCCTTGAGGTGCAGGTTGTTTAGGAGAGAATATATGACAATTCTTTTCTACTCTTGGTCTGGACAGCTGCTTAAGAAAAATAAACTGACCTAAAGTCAACACAATGACCTATTTACTATAAATTTATACTCGCTGTGTTCTTTTAAAAGATATTGATGGTCATTGATGGAAAATCTGTTAAAAACCAACAGTTAAATATCAACATCTAGCAGTTTCTGCTAGCATAGCCAGCAGTAAAAAAAAGTAAGTTGTCAAAACAGGTAGGACCTCATATTATCCATTAGTGATTTTCCATGAATATTTTTATGGATCTAAAGCTTCACAAGATGCTACCAGATCATCATCAGATATAGAAAAGATACAGAAAACTCCATTTGGGACCATTTAGTGGTTATCTGGATTTTCCCAGCCTGGATCTAATTGTTCTAATTATATTGTGGCATCTTCTGAGCCTTTGGAACCAGAAAGAAGCATAAGCTAATGTAATATCAATAGCTTCTCAAATAGTTTGTTTGTTTATTTATTTATTCATTCATTCATTTATTCATTCATTCATTCATTCATTCATTCATTTATTAGATTTGTATGCCGCCCCTCTCTGTAGACTCAGGGCAGTTAACAACAATAATAAAACAGTATATGACTGAAAAGTATTGAGACGCCAGACGAAGTGCTAAACAGTGGTTCCCTTTATTCAGCTCTTTCCGCAAGTGACAATCAGCTGGGAACTCACAAGCCGGCAATGAGAAACTCGGCTCTATTTATACTCTCAAGGCTCGCGCCAAAAGAGCTGTCCTGCGTCTGAGCCAATCAGACGCCTCCTAGCATTTCCAATCTGCCTGGTAACAGCATTCACCTCAGGCAACTATTTACATGGCATATTAACATACTCAACACCCCTCCCTCCTTAGTCAAGTGCCAGCTGTCCATCAGTTGGGCCATGTGATGAAGTCCTCCAATCGAGTGGGTCTGCGCGAGGCTCGCTCAGACCTGCGCAGATCAGTTGAGTCTGGGACTTCGTTGGTGGAGGTTGGCTCTCTGTCGGATCCGGAGCCTGGCTGGGCCCGAGTGGGGGCTCCGGCCTGCAGTGATGTCCGGATGGAAGCTGAATCGACGTCGGAGGAAGAGGATGGTGGTTCGTTGGTGTCGCGGGAGCGTTCCAGCCTCGGTAAGCCCAATTCTATATCCAATAATTCTGGTTGTGCATAAGAGTCTGCTTTGGGGGAAGAGGTTACAATGGCGGTTTGCGTATTTTCAGAGTTAATCCGCCCTCTTAAGTAATCAATGTGCCGTTTCCAAATACGGCCATCTTCTAATTGTATTAAATATGTTTTAGGTCCCTTCTGTTGTAGGACTTTCCCTTTTGCCCATTGAACTCCCCCATCAAAATTTCGGGCAAATACATTTTGGCCTAGATACATGCTTCTTTCAGGTAATACAGACATCTCACCTTGACCCATGGTATTTAAATAGCGAGGGTGTAACCTGTCTAAAGGAGACCTTAGTTTCCGCCCCATTAAGACTTCTGCAGGGCTTCTATGGGTGGCAGCATTTGGAGTAATATGTTGCATTAACAGGAATTGGTCTAATATATTTTGTATTTCTCCAGGGCCTGCTCTGCGCAGCGCCTCTTTCGCCACACGTACATAACGTTCAGCCAACCCATTAGCCCAGGGGGAGTAAGGGGAGATTAGCGCATGCCTGACCCCTAGATTACTCAAGAACACCTCAAACTGTCGAGCGGTCAGTTGTGGCCCATTATCTGAAACAAGGACATCAGGACACCCATGGGTTGCAAACAAATGATACAGAGCCTTAATAGTGGCACATGTTGTTATATTTTGCATTGCCACTATCTCTACCCACTTAGAAAAAGCATCTACGACAACCAGGAAATACTGGGACCCTATGGGGCCAGCAAAGTCTATATGTATCCTGGACCAAGGCCCAGTGGGCTCTCCCCATTCTACTGGGGCCGTTCGAGGGGGATTTGGCCGTGACTCTTGACAGGGGTCACACCGGCCTACCCAATGCTCAATATCGAGATCTAGGCCCGGCCACCACAAGTATCCCCTCGCCAAACCCTTCATTCTGACAATGCCTGGGTGTCCCACATGTAACATAGTCAGTACCTTTTTCCTAAGTGTAGTTGGAATGACCACTCGATCCCCCCATAGTACACATCCTTTCATGTAGGACAATTCAAGTCGCTTCGTCTTAAAGTCTGCCAGTCCCCCCTCCTCTGGTCCCCCATGCCAGCCCCTGTGTATACAATTTATTACTGTTTGAAGAATGGGATCTGACTTAGTATGCTCAGCCACTTCCCTGGCTGAAGTTAGGGGGGTTTCTTCTATTTCTAATAGTAGTACATCATCAGAAGGAACTGGGTCCTCCCCTCTTTGTGCCAAGGGGCACCTACTTAGTCCATCAGCGTGGCTTATGGACTTCCCTCCCTTATGTATTAAGGTATACTGATAACTGGAGAGGAATAGAGCCCATCTAATTAGTCTAGGGGACATGAACGGAGGGGTAGGTTTATCTGAAGACAATAAACCCAAAAGGGGTTTGTGGTCTGTTACTAATTCAAACCTCCTTCCAAATAAGTAATTATGAAATTTCTTAATACAAGCTATTAAAGCCAGGGCCTCCTTATCCAACTGGCTATAGTTTCGTTCAGAAGGGGTTAGCGTTCTAGAGAAAAAAGCTATAGGTGCCTCAGTGTTGTCTGGCATTACGTGGGCCAATACTCCGCCCACCCCATAAGCCGAAGCATCGCATGTAAGCCTTATGGGCAAGACTGAACTGTACTGCACCACCACACTATTAGAAGTCAATAAGGTCTTTATTAGAGAAAATGCTTCGCGTTCAGGTTTGCCCCAGGTCCAGGGAATTCCCTTCTGAAGGAGTCGGTGGAGGGGTTCTGCGACCGTTGCCTTCTGTCTCAAAAAAATAGAATAAAAATTCAGAAGACCTAAAAAAGCTTGTAGTTCAGTCTTATTTGTTGGGTCAGGTGCTTCGGTAATTGCTTTTAATTTGTCAGGTGTGGGGTGGATGCCCTGACTGTCTATTCTATACCCTAGAAATTCAATGCTCGTGGTGCCCCATACACACTTGTCTGCTTTAACTCTGAGCCCCTTGGATTGGAGTCGTTGTAGCACAGCCCTGATTCTCTGGTTTAATTGGGGAATGGATTTAGCCGAAATTAGGATATCATCGAAGTAGGGTATGGTTCCTTCAAGACCCGTTAACACTCGCTCCATTAGGCTCTGAAATATCCCAGGGGCTATGCTTACCCCGAATTGCAATCTGGTGCATCTAAAAGCACCTCTGTGCGTGACAATGGTCTGAGCCAAAGAGGTAGGCTCATCGACCGGAAGCTGCAGGTATGCCTGAGCAAGGTCGATCTTTGCAAAGACTTTTCCCTCTCCTAGGGAGTGTAGGAGGTGCTGAACTACTGGTATGGGATAGGGGTGATGCTGAAGGGCCTTATTAATAGTAGACTTATAGTCCGCACAGACTCTTAGTGAACCATCCGGTTTTAATGGTGTGACAATTGGAGTCTCCCATGGCCCTTGCTCTACAGGGACTAGGATTCCTTGAGCAATAAGTTGATCTAGCTGAAGGTCTAGTTTAGGCAGTAAAGGTAAAGGAACCCTTCGTGGCTTCAGGCGAATGGGCGGAACCTTTGGGTCTATGGAGAAAGAGATAGGGTCCCCCTTATAAGTTCCCAAAGTGGGGCTGAATACTTCAGGAAACTCCTGTACAAAATCTGGGGTATCAGAGGGGGACTGGACCAAACAGATGCCAGAGATCTCAATTCCTAAGGGGGCCATCCAGGTTAACCCAAGGAGGGAATGCCTAGCCCCATCCACGATTACCAAAGGTAGGGAACATTTAACAGATTTGAATTGTACAGGAATATCAACTTTACCCAATACAGGGATGACATGTCCCTGGAAATCCCTTATAATCAAAGCAGTTTGAGTTAACTTAGATTTACATACATTTGGCATATACATTTTGAATTTGTCCCAAGGCATAATAGAGTGCCTAGACCCGGTGTCCAGTTCTAAATCGCAAGGCTTGCCATTTAAAAGTAGAGAAATAATGATTTTGGCGCCTTGCGTTGTATTTGCGCAATTTACGTAAGTTTGACAGTTACCTCTGTTGTAGTCGCGGTTAGCGGCTGAGTTGGTTTTCCGGGTAAAAGATCGTGGAGGCCGGTTTTCACGGGCTTGTGGAGCCTGGTAGGAGAAACGCTGTTGGCGAGGAGCGGAAAAGGTTTCTTCAGGCAGGGGAGCTCGGCAGGCCTCAGCAATGTGACCGCGCCGATTGCAGCGGCGACAGATGGCTTCCCGAAAAGGGCAGCGAAGTCGCGGATGATTTCCCCGGCAATCTGGGCATGGGGCTGGTGTGCGAGGGTATCTCGGTTGTCTTGAGGGGTCGCTTGGAAGCAGGAGGCATGAGTCGTCGTCGGCGGCTGGAGGGCTGAGGTCGTCGGCTGGATCAGCTGCGGAGGAGATTTTGGAGACGGTTTCTTTGTTGACGTGGCTTTGGAGGTCTTTGGCAGCTGCTTCGGCGACCTCGGCTGTCTGGGCGAGCTTGATGACGGTTTGCAAGGTAGGTTCGTCCTCGGTGAGGAGTTTGCTGCGTACTGTGGCGTTTTTCATGCCGAATATGATCGCGTCTGTTAGTCGAGCTTCTGGGCTGTCAAAACGGCATTTTGACAGTACAGTTCGGAGTCTGGTGGCGAATTGGTTAATAGACTCAGCTTCGCGTTGGGCCATCCTGGAGAACTGATGGCGGTAGACCACAGCCGGCTTCGTGGGTTTGAAGTGACCCGCAAGCTTGGATTGTAAGTCTGGCCACGGCACGTTCTTGGCAGGAAGCGGATCGGTGAGGGTTTGAACCAAATCGAAAATTTCGGAGCCGCAATAGTTAAGGAAGATGGCTCGCTTTCTGTCGTCTTCGGCGGTCCCCATGCCGGCGGCTTCCAGGAAGATTTCGAAGCGGGTCATGTAGGCTTCCCAAGACGCCTTCTCGGGGTCGAAGTAGTCGGGTGCTCGTCCGATCTGCGAAGGATTCATCTTGCTTGTAGGTTCTCTCCGGTTCTCGTCGCCAGTGAAAAGTATTGAGACGCCAGACGAAGTGCTAAACAGTGGTTCCCTTTATTCAGCTCTTTCCGCAAGTGACAATCAGCTGGGAACTCACAAGCCGGCAATGAGAAACTCGGCTCTATTTATACTCTCAAGGCTCGCGCCAAAAGAGCTGTCCTGCGTCTGAGCCAATCAGACGCCTCCTAGCATTTCCAATCTGCCTGGTAACAGCATTCACCTCAGGCAACTATTTACATGGCATATTAACATACTCAACAATGACAAATCCAATATTTAAAATAATTTAAAAACCCTTATTAAAAACCAAACATACACACAAATACACCATGCATAAATTGTATAGGCCTAGGGGGGGAAGAATATCTCAATTCCCCCATGCTTGATGACAGAGGTGGGTTTTAAGGAGCTTACAAAAGGCAAGGAGGGTGGGGGCAATTCTGATCTCTGGGGGGAGCTGGTTCCATAGGGTCAGGGCGCCACAGAGAAGGTTCTTCCCCTGGGTCCTGCCAAACAACATTGTTTAGTTGATGGGACCCGGAGAAGGCCAACTCTGTGGGAACTAACTGGTCGCTGGGATTCGTGCGACAGAAGGTGGTCCCGGAGATATTCTGGTCCAATGCCATGAAGGGCTTTATACCTGTAATCAGGGGTGGGCTGCTGCCCTGATGGGGGGGGGATCTGCAGTGGGGAAGCAAAAATGGAGCTCCACCTCATAACACCCAATTTCCACTGAAAGTTGTTGAAAGAAAATGCAGGCTGTCCTGCATAAGTCATGCCCACAGTGTGATAGTAAAAATTTTGGTAGCCCTTCACTGCCTGTAATATATTTATTTAAGTGATTATCCCATCCATACAATGGCAATGCTTAGAAACTTGTTTTATGTCAAGTGTTACATGGTAAAAGAACATCTTTGACTCTGAAGACCACAATCATTAGTGATGCTGTGGTGCCTTGGTGGCCTAAGGTTTTTGGACCTTTTTGTTTTGCATGTTTGTTTTTAAGTAAAATATATTTGTGAAATCTTTCAGAGGTAGAAATTAAGACAGTCTCAATGGGTCCAGAAATGGAACCACTGGTCTATATGATATGACCCTGGATTTTAATGGCTCCAAGTTAAAGATAATTTATGTCACATATTGTGTGAAAAACTCATTGGGTTTGTCTTAGAGTTTTACTGAACTGTATGCTAACGGTGGAAACTAACAAGAGGATGAATCTTTATAATTTTACTATTAGAAATTATTACAATTAGAATGAAAAAAAACCATATATCTACATCAATTATTTATTGGTTGAAAGAATTTATCTTGATTCTATTTCTGAATAAGCATCCCATGCTAACATTCTTTACTGTAAAAACATTTAAATATCAAATATACTTATACTACACTATGGTATATATATATTTTCTATTTTTTCTTCTAAAGTTATCGTATCATAATATTATAATATTTATCATAATATAATATATTTGTCTTCTAAAGTTCTATTAACAGATTAAATGTTATATTTTCTTTCTTTCTTCAAATAATCATTATTTTAAAATGTACCCAGAGGTATAACACATTTGTTTTAAGAAATAAATGGGGAGTGGGCTGGGGTCAAAACTATGCAGCCCTAAATAACTTTTTAAACATCCATTTTGGGTTGCAAAATTCCAGAGACAATACAAATGAGCTCGTTCAGCACAATTGACTATTTCTGCAAAGCCAGCAAAGCTTATTTCCAAGTCAGCATATATAGGATTAATACCATATTTATTGCTAACTATTCCAGTACTTTGCATGTGTGCGCATCTATGTGTTTGTCTTTGTGTGTGTGAGTCATCTATTTATTTAACACCTTTCTATATCAAGCAGTTTACAAAGATATAGTAATGTGGCCGTCCTTATCCTGAAGTTTGCAATCAAAAAGGCATTCTGAAAGCAATCAAGTGTGTAGATAAACCACTAATCATACTCTTCATTTTGAATTATGCTTTTCACCAGAGATATAAATCTAGACAGGATTATTTGAGGCTGCAGATTGTAATGCATAACTGAAACTGATGATTCATCTCGTCTCAGGTAAATGCTCGGGTGAGCTTCAATTGTTCAAAATGACAGTTTTGTTGCTACCTGAAAGCAATTATAGTCATTGTCTTCGTCTCTGTACTGCAGAGAACTAATGAAGGGTAGTGGCCCTTTTTGTGACTGAATGCCATTTGATGAAGTCACTTCCATTAACTCCATTTTGAAAATAGAGGACATTCAGAGAAAAAGAAAGCGATAACTGATGAAATACAATATATTGGCCATGTCTGCCTGCCCATCCATATCTAAGAATACAAAAGAAGGCGGAAAATATGTCAGGCTTCAAATGCTCAGTTAATTGCTGTTGTCACTGTATGTTTACAAGAAGAATTGATAAAAATAACTGGAGATAGATACTGAATCATATTTCTTCAGATCTTTCTCCCCAACACAAAGAGAGAGAGAGGGAGAGAGAAAGAGTGAGTGAGAGAGAGAGAGAGAGGGAGGAGAAGAGAGAGAGAGGGAGGGAGAGAGAGAGGGAGAGAGAGAGAGAAAGAATGAGGGAGAGAGAGAGAGGGAGGGAGGGAGAGAGAGAGGGGGGGGGGAGAGAGAGAGAGAGAGAAAGAGTGAGTGAGAGAGAGAGAGAGAGTGAGTGAGAGAGAGAGAGAGAGAATACAATTGATTTTCCAAGGCCATTCTCCAATTTTTCTTCACAGGGAACATGCTATTTCTGCACAGAGAGACAATATGTGTGTGGTGGAATTGGAATTTTCCTATTCCTTTCCACTGAGTAAAATGCTTATCAAGGTGAGCAATTGCAGATCCTCGTATGTACCACGTGCTGTTATATATGGATACTTGAAGAAAAGGAGAAAAGTAAGTTTCTCCTTTCTTTCTTTTTCCACAACTGGAATGTAAGTTCAGGATTTCAACATTTTATTCAAATTAGCACTTGCATTTTTTTTCTTCCTGACTGATCCAGTCAGATATGTCCAGGCAGTCAACACGAGTTGACACTGACTTGGACACAGACATGTATATAGGCAGAGGGAGAAAGAGAGAGAGGGAGAGAGAGGGGGGGGAGGGAGGGAGGGAGAGGGAGAGTCCTTCCTCTTGTGGTAAAATGAATGGCCAATAAATGTAATACATTTTTAAAAACCCAGAGTTTGACTTCTGAAGGCTTCATGGTTATTTGGCCATATCCATATAGTTTTTTGTCCCTGGAATATCTTTTCATTATCCAGTCTCACTCCAGATTCTCTAGTGATCTCCGAGCCCATTATTAACTTTAGTTTTTTGGTATCTGCTAAAGTCACCTCAGTGTTTACAGCATTTATAATCCTCCTCTTTCCAACAAACAAAAGTATTCTTCTGACTGATAGAAACTATCTGTACTACATAAGTAATAAGAGTTGAAGACTGAACACTGCTTCAAGAGTAATGAATAAATGTGTATTCATGTGTATATATGCACCCACAGTTTTCCTTGGTGAGAGGTAAATTCCCTCTGGTACCTTCTTTTATAGAAATGTCAAGGCAGCAGTATGGAAAAATATAATTAAGTAAATGAACCTTACAGTTCAGTAATGTAGTGCAACACACACACACACACACACACCATCGCAATTTTCTTTTTTCTGACTAGATATTAGTAGGGCAATTAAAATAGGCTTCTTTTGTTATCCATGACAAGGCTTCATTTATATGCAAAACTTCTTTTAGTATTTGCTTCCCACGATTTGCTGCACTAGCAAATATATCTTGGAAATGGAGCACAGCTCAACATCTTCTAAGCAAGAAACATAAAACACATATTTTCAAGAGGATGTTAGACAACAACTAGGAATTGTGTATTTCCACACAGGAAAATATAGATGTTTGCTTGGTTCTTATTATGCTGTTCTTGAAAATGTTTCATAACAACAACTTGGTAACATCACAGGCCGTATAAATACCAGATAAGGGGAGATGTGTCTCCCCTTATCTATTAGGATGCTTAGCTGCATAGCTAGAGGTATAACAAGCAGGAAGAGGGAGATTGTGATCCCCTTATATAGAGCGCTGGTGAGACCACATTTGGAATACTGTTTTCAGTTCCGGAGACCTCACCTACAAAAAGATATTGACAAAATTGAACGGGTCCAAAGACGGGCTACAAGAATGGTGGAAGGTCTTAAGCATAAAACGTATCAGGAAAGACTTAATGAACTCAATCTGTATAGTCTGGAGGACAGAAGGAAAAGGGGGGACATGATTGAAACATTTAAATATATTAAAGGGTTAAATAAGGTTCAGGAGGGAAGTGTTTTTAATAGGAAAGTGAACACAAAAACAAGGGGACACAATCTGAAGTTAGTTGGGGGAAAGATCAAAAGCAACGTGAGAAAATATTATTTCACTGAAAGAGTAGTAGATCCTTGGAACAAACTTCCAGCAGACGTGGTTGGTAAAGCCACAGTAATTGAATTTAAACATGCCTGGGATAAACATATATCCATTGTAAGATAAAATACAGGAAATAGTATAAGGGCAGACTAGATGGACCATGAGGTCTTTTTCTGCCGTCAGTCTTCTATGTTTCTATGTTTCTATGTGTCAAAAAAGGAGGTGGGGATTGAATTGCACAGTTGTGGTGTTTTTTTATTCACCCTATAGACACCTTGAATAATCTGAGTTCAGATATTCCAAAGTGCTTTTTCAGGAGGTAACTAGACTTTTTCGAATGTCCAGTTACCTCCTGGAAAAGCATCTTTGGGGCAACCATGACCTGGATGTCTGAAAATTTCTAAAGACTGAGTTCAGATGCATTTTTGGTAAAGCAGGAATTGACTTCATGTTGACATTGGATGCCACAGTATCTTAACTTTCCTAACTTTCCTCAAAGTGATGGCTGAAAAATCTCAAGGTACCAAATCGCCTGAGATTTTAATATCCTTATACATCTTGTGAAATATATCAAAAAATGCAAACATTAAAAACTTAATCATTTTGAAAGACATCAGCCATTTAGATATGCATGTGTATTTTCTCATTACTTATTAATCTGCCACCGTGCTATTACATGAAATTGTACTGTAATGACTACTTTATGAAAAGCCTGCTGGCTTGTGTACTAAAAGATCTATGCTGTCTGCAGAGAAGGTATAAACCAATGGTTTATACTCACAGGAGGACAATTTGATTTTTAATGGGGGCAATTGGAATCTTGTTTAAACCAAGTTAATGGCCTTTTAGGCTTCCTGCATGTGAGTAGGAGTTCACGTTTTGAATAGTAAAAATTATATGTCGTGGGTGTGGCGTATCAGGGTTTTAGAGATGCTTCGATGAGGCTTGGCCAAAAGAAGGTTGGGAACCACAGGTATAAACCACTTAGGTTGTTCATGCTGATAGAGGGAAAGCAGTGTAACCTTACAACCTCTCTGCCTTGGTGACAGAGTTGCCTCACTTTGCCAGACAAATTGTATTTGCCAGGAAGGGGTCAGTTTTTGCTACTAGATTCTATTGCTCAGACCCTAAATATTCTACACTCTCCCTGCAATGGAAAGACCCATGCTAATAAAGGATTTTAGTTGCTATAGAAAAACATTTCTTCTTCCTTCACTGATATGCATATCAAGGTAAAAAAAAAGGCATAAATCAATTTTTCTACATTCTTGCATTGGGGGAAAAATTCCCAATGGTAGAATAACTTGATTTAAAAGAAAACAGAACCAACCAAATAAACAAACAAACATTTTATTGCTCATGATCCTGCATTGGTGAAACAGTTCATCACAGGACAACAATTTTATGAACTCATTGATGCCAATCTCTCAATTCTTAACTGGCAATCTTTGTTCTCTAACTGCAACACCATTGATAATCTATACAACATGTTCTTACTCCAAATTAAAAGACTTATCAGACCCTTCATCCAGAGGTAAACGAAAAAATAACTTATCTGTCTCGATAAAGAAACTACAAACCAAAAAAAGATCTCTCTGGCGTAAAAGCAAAAAAGGCCAAGTAACCAACTTCAAAAGCCGCTACAAAAGCATATGCCAACAAATAAAAGCTATCACAGCAAACAAGATGAAAACCTCCTTCGCACCAAATCTAACCGAGCCTTCTACAACTTTGTCAACAACAAACTCAATGACTCTAGACCTATTCCACCTCTTGTAGGACCCAACAACAAAGAATACCACGATGATCCATCCAAAGCTCACTTCTTCAACTCCTTCTTTGGCTCTGTCTTTGGTAACAGTAATGGCTCATCCCCCATCTTTGCAAATCGCACCTCAAACTCTCTCAACAACCTAACCCAAATCGACTTCACTGTAGACCACATTGAAAAAGCAATATATGACCTCAAACCTTCCTTATCAGTCAGACCAGACAGTCTTTTTGTGCATACTTCCTAAAAAAGCTTTCTTCTGCTATAGCCGAACCTCTAAGCATTATCTTCCAAAAATCCTTCAGGACCAACACACTCCCCAAGCTATGGTCAAAAGCAGTAGTCATCCCCATCTTCAAAAAAGTTGTCACTCGTTGACAACTACAGACCAATATCACTATGCTGCGTCTCATGTAAAATCATGGAATCAATTATAAATCAATCAATCACCCTTTACTTAGAATCTAATAACCTACTCTCTAAAAAACAATTTGGATTCAGAAAGAAATTATCCTGCAACCTACAACTACTTCACTGCAAAAACATATGGACTACCCACCTAGATCAAGGAAAATCCATTGATGCAATTTATATTGACTTTTGCAAAGCCTTCGACTCAGTGGTTCACAACAAATTACTCTCAAAACTCAAATCCTATGGCATCTCAGGATTCCTCCACAGCTGGATTACTGCATTCCTGTCAAATAGGCAACAAGTTGTCAAAATTGGAAGCGCCATTTCCAACCCTGTCCCTGTCAAAAGTGGCGTTCCCCAGGGCAGCATACTAGGTCCTACTCTTTTCATTCTCTACATCAATGACCTCTGCAATCATATCACAAGCAACTGTGTTCTTTTTGCCGAAGATGTAAAACTTTTCAACACCACGACAACACATCTACTCTCTAAAAAGACCTTGACTTTGTCTCAGATTGGTCTAACACCTGGCAACTTCAAATGTCAACCAACAAATGCTCTACCCTCCATATCGGCAAAAAGAATTCTAACCTCATATATAAACTGAATAAACAAAATCTCACAGTCAACCATCACTCAGTAAAAGACCTTGGAATACTAATATCAAATGACCTAAGTGTTTAAAGCCCATTGCAACAATATCACCCAAAATACTTCTAGAGTTGTTAACCTGATCCTTCGTAGCTTCTGCTCTGGCAATCTCATACTACTCACCAGAGCCTACAAAACTTTTGCCAGACCCATCCTTGAATACAGCTCATCTGTCTGGAACCCATACCACATCTCAGACATCAACACCCTTGAAAACGTCCAAAGATACTTCACCAGAAGAGCCCTTCACTCCTCCTCTCGAAACAGAATATCCTACGAAAATATACTAACGATTCTGGATCTAGAAAGCTTAGAACTACAATGCCTAAAACACGATCTAAGTATTGCCCACAAGATCATATGCTGCAATATCCTGCCTGTCAATGACTACTTCAACCTCAACAACACAAGAGCACGCAACAGATTCAAACTTAATATTAACCACTCCAAACTTGACTGTAAAAAATATGACTTTAGTAATCGAGTTGTCGAAGTGTAGAACTCATTACCTGACTCAGGAGTGTCAACCCCTAACCCCCAACATTTCCTCCCTTAAACTATCCACAATTGACCTCTCCGGGTTCCTAAGAGGTCAGTAAGGGCATACATAAGTGCACTAGTGTGCCTTTCATCCCCTGTCCAGTTGTCTCTCCTTATCTCATATATCATATATCTTTTCTTCCTTTTATATATCTTCTCCTCTATTTTTATATCTTTTCTTCTATCATTTTCTTTATATATAATACTACATGTTTATTCTCTTTAATATGTATTGTGTATTGGACAAAATAAAATAACTTTAAAAAATAAATAAATTTATGAACCAAAGTAGCCCAAATGAGCTGACTTACGGAATGTCTCCCAAATTCAGAACCCATCACTCCCATGGATCGATATTTAGCAATGAGATGGCTGCTGCAGTGCTGCTACAATGCTGCATAATGGGTCATTTTCCTGCCAGTTTCCTACCATATAAGTAAATGGGGAAAACTGGTAGGAATTGAGAAGTTGCTCCCGTTCTAACTGGGGTTTTTTGTCCATAAATTATTATTCTATTTCTCTGTTTAGGAAAGGAATATCTCTGAAATAATGACCCAATGAGTCATGGTTTGTCTAGTTTATCTCAAAAGTCACATGAAATGGAGAAATTTCATTAGAAATTGCCTATCATTAAAACTTTAAAACTACAGCTGTTGCAATTTCTTCTTCAACAGGACCTTTGAATCAAAATTGATTCTTGATCGTCGCGTGAGCATATCCATGAAATGCATCATGGTGGAATTGCTTTGCCATTGCTGTCTTTTGGGATGTAGTTTTAGTTTCCCAGGTTAGTTTATGGTCATAGAATTCCTGGAGGATTTTCCCTTCACCCCCACCCCCTCCATAATCCCTATCATCTTGTGTATCTGGCTGCATTCCCAAATGATATTCTTTACAATCTGTAAGATTACATTAAACTGAATAACTCATAAAAATGTTAAGATGATGAGCATAATCATAATAAAAGGAATGACATTTTCTTCAAATTTAATTGCTAGTATTCAATAGACTCACAGGCTATACGTGTAGCATTTGCTTGATGTGCCTAATGTACAGTCTTTTGTTGTAATATCAGTGTAAAGTTACCACTGAGTTTACCCAGAAGATGACTGCGGTAGATTGTCTTGTGAATCTTCAAGCAACTATTTTAATGCAGTTTCTATTGAAAAGATGCCATTTAGGTTTATTTAATATATTCTATTCAGCTAGGTATATTTTCCAGTGACTCACCGGAGAAGAACCTAATGCTGGAAATGACTGAGGGCAAAAGAAGAAAGGGATGACAGAGAATGAGGTGGTTGGATGAAGTCACTGAAGCAGTCAATGTGAGCTTAAATGGCCTTCAGGGATGGTAGAGAATAGGAAGGCCTGGCGGAACATTGTCCATGGGGTCACACTGAGTCAGACATGACTTTGAGATTAACAACAATAATTCAGCAATGTGCACACAAAATGGCTGCTCTTCTTCATGCAGACAGACAGGAAGCAGCAGGTGAAACTAGGCAAAATTACACCAGAAACCTGCACAACCTCCCCACCCAAGACTTCTCTTCTCTCTTCACACCAATGACTGCATCTCAAACGATCCCTCTGTTAAACTACTGAAGTTTGCAGACAATACAACAGTGATTGGCCTCATTCGAGACAACAATGAAACTGCATACAGACAGGAGGTTGAACAACTAGCCTAGTGGTGCAAACAGAACAATCTAGAACTCAACACACTCAAAACCATAGAAATGGTGGTAGACTTTAGGAGAAACCCTCCCATTCTACCACCTCTTACAATACTAGGCAACACAGTATCAACAGTAGATACCTTCACATTTCTAGGTTCTATCATATCTCAAGATCTAAAATGGTCACCTAACATCAAAAACGTCATCCCAAAAGTGCAGCAAAGAATGTTCTTTCTGTGCCAACTCAGGAAGCTCAAACTGCCCAAGGATTGATTGATTGATTGATTGATTGATTGGATTTATATGCTGCCCCTCTCCGCAAACTTGTAATAGTAGGTAGGAGTTATAGCACTGAAGCAATTGGCAGACCCAGTCATGAAGTGTAGGTGCCCTTCATCATTCCCTCTGTGTTTCCAGGTTCATCCAGACAAGTACATAGGGAATGAATTGAGAAATGCAAAACACACACATACACACATGCACACATACACGTAAAATGTCCAAATCACACTACTTAAATATATTTTATCAGAAGAGATGTTGTTTTCTATTTAGAGCACTTCTACTCTAATTCTTTTAGGCTCAAGTTGAAAGGATCTAAAGATGGAAATGGCTAGCACTCTTAATTCTACTTTTATTTTTTTACATCCTTCCAGATCCTTCCTAAAAAAATGTAGGCAGTTCTAATTTGGCAGTCAAATCCTATACGAAGCTATGAATTAGTAACAAATACCAATACCATTATCCAAGATTGAGGTAAATATATTTTTTAAAAATGCAATGCAACATCCAGTGTTTTCAGAAATCTAGAAAAACCTTATTAAACAGTCTTCCTTTTTATTATATAAGAAATGGAATTAGGTATTTAAAACCTCCTCCCTAATCCTGAAGGGATGTTTATGGCTTGAAATAAAATTCCTCATAGCTTTCATGCCTGACTATTTTCTTACAATTCAACCTCTTTTCAGTAGGCAATTTCTGAAGGTAGAAAGCCATATGGGCCAACATATATTTTTAGTAATTTTTATGACATAAAAATCTGTTATTTGCTAGATTAGCTCCAGTTCAATGAACTGAACCCAATATTGAAAAAAATACATTTCTGAAAATGGACCTGTAACTTGATTCACCTACAAAATATATAACCTGTTATTGAAATGCTAGACAGATTGCCCATTTAAATTCAGCATTACTGAGTTTAGAATGTCGAACCTGTTGAAATTGGACAAAAATACACCAGTATAAAATACAGTTTTAGTGTTAGATGAAAATGGAAAAAACCTTCCCACATTCTATCATATTTAAGACTGTTTTCTATACTACTGAACTGTACAAAATTCAAATAATTATTTTAAATAAATGAAAGTATAGAAAACTGCCAGTCATCCCAGCACAATTTATTTATTTATTTATTTATTTGTTGCATTAAATGAAGGGCATTTCCAGAACTGATTGGGAAGACAGTAGCATTATTATGGGATAAAATGGGTGCCTATGAAAAGACACATAGTTCAGTATTCATCAGTATATTACCTGTGCCCATCACTTATGGTGACCCTATCTCAGTAATGAAATGAAAGAGGATGTGTAGTTATAAATCTATTTTTCTGATTGCATGCAATGAACATATATGAACCCAATAGTCTCTGTGTTCTCAATCTACTGTATTTGGACTATAGGATGCACCAGAATATAAGATGCACCTTAGTTTTTGGGGAGGAAAATAAGAAAAAAAAATTCTGCCTACCAGCATCCATCTGTCTAGTGTCCTTAGCAAACAGCTTGGAACATGTATATTAGCCTTCTAAAGTTCCATTTGAAAAGCTGTTTTTTCAGCCTTGCAAAGCTCGATTTGAGAGGGGGGGTTTTCAGCCTTGCAAAGCTCCATTTCAAAGACTGGGCAAGGCTACATTCCATATATAAGATGCACCCAGATTTTTACCCTCTTTTAGGAAGGAAAATTGTGTGTCTTATATTCTAAAAAAATATGGTGGTTAGAAGAGTCAGGACCTTTAAACTGCCTTTATTTATTTTTCTATATTATGGTTCAGCTGTGAAAATGTAATTCTGAAACTTGTTTCTCTCACTTGAAACCTTTTTTCCAAGACATAATTTGCATGTCTCTTAGTTTATTAAAAATTTTATTATGTTAATATTGTAATGGTAAAGCAGTATTTGCCCCAGGCTCATATTCCTAAAAATTATTCAAAAGGAAAATGGAATGGAGAAAAAAATAGTCTTATTTTTAATAACAGGTTTAATTTTCAAGTTTTGGCAACCAATATTTCTGAAAGGTCAAAAGTCAACTTCCTTGCTCCAAAAGTGATGGGGTTAATGAAAAAATGTCTTGGCCAAAAATGTGTCTGCAAATGATCACGATGCTCACCTCAGACTGACATTTAACAGCACATCTTTGTAAAATCAGATTTCTGACTATAATAAGAAGGTGGAAGCCGCATCTCATTCCCATAGTATAGAATTCATCTATGTTTACAGCCACAATGAGTAAACATTACTACTCAGCTTAATTAGATGTTTTATAATACTGGTGTCTTTAGGATCTTTCAGAATAAAGTGAGAATTTTAGTTAGCTTGGCTTTCCTTACATTGCTGCTTCTATCTACTCTGATCCCTTGTTTTCACCTACCATCTGACCACAATAATACATCTTGCATTGAGCAAGGAATAAATGACTTTCAAGATCCCTTTCGTTTTTATGATTTTATGACTCCAATTCAAAGACCCATTTGCATAATACTCTTCACAGCTACATCTGTTGTAGAGTATCTCCAGACTATGTCTTTTAAAAATTATCCCACAGAGACAAAATATGCATATACAATCTGCTTGGATTTTCCCTTTTCATATGTTTATTATTTTATATTTTATAATTTATTTTTTGCATAAGCTTTGCATTCCATGTGAGAGATAGGCAGTTAAGAAGTGTGTGTGTGTTCCCCACTCTTAGAACAAAGAAGTTATTCAGGTCTTTTAATAGTTTAAAGATGTGTGTAATTCAAGATGCCATATTCAATGTAATGAATTCACAGTGGGATTTTAACTCAGAACTGCAGCCCAATAATGATACATATGTACAGAAACATAGGATATGGTGATTGAAAAATATTACTAGATATTGCACAATGGAAAAAATGAAACCAATTGTATCATCATGGTCTGGATACTAAAGAATGTTAAAATAAGTCAGATTGACTGACTGACTGGAAAATTGTCTATCCATCTTTTTCCTCCACTTGTTGCTCTTTCTAGCCAAAAGAGACCTTTAAAAAATGTAGGTTGCCGCATGAAGTGAAAAATGTTCAAACCAAAGAGAGATGCATTTAGTTTTACCAATTTCAGTGGGTACAGGTATAGAAGCAACAATTTCCAGGTAAATTCTAGAATTTTACTTCCAATTAAATCCTGTTATTTTCAAAAAATAATCCTAGAATCCAAATGCACAATTAAGAGACTACAAAATTAAATGAACAAAAGAAAAGGATTGTGCTAGCAAAGTAGACCAGCCAGAATTGGCATTCTTGTCATTTCATTGATTTCTTCTCATTTCTTTAATCCTGAGCTACAGAGAATTCCATGTTGTCTCATCTGCTGAGCGTATACTTACTCCTTACCCTTACTGCCTATCAATTGGCACATGCTTTTATCTGCAACCTCTCTTTATTAAATTAAATAAAAGTATAAGCTTGTTTCACATTACAGAAATATCTAAATATTGCTGACAACGTTGCTACCCTTTTTGTGACTCTGAAAGCTTGATTTTTTTGGTTTTGGTTGTACCTGTTGCTATTTGATCACTTTATATAATTTGTGTGTGGCACCATATTTTAAATCTGCCTTTTCAGGTTTCAACTACATAATAGCACTGTCTATTTTGTTCAGCATTTATAAAAAGACCAAAATTGCTCCACAAACAAACAACAGTATTTTTCAGATTTTAAGACATACCTTTTCCACCTAAAACAGGCTGAAAATTTGAGTACATCTTATACTTCAAATGAAAGGTTTACTAAGATTTTTTCCAGCCCTAACGAGGTGCTAACAAGTAAAGCAATCCTCCATGCTTTATTTATTATAAATTTATTTATTAGATTTCTTTTTTTTCCAATAAATTTTATTAATTTTCTTAAAATAGACAAAACTGACAAACATACATTTAACATAGAAGTGGGGTTGTATCTTCCCCGCTTATTCTAGAAGTAAAATTTGAATCCAAAAAAAGGAATACATTCAAAGAATGCTTAAAGTCAACTTATTACTTTAAATGAAAAGAAGAAATTTGTTTAACTTTTTATAATAAATCTTCATACATAAACTAATTCTAGCATAACTCTTAAATCTTATCCCTACTAATTCTAACATAACACTTAAATTTATTAGATTTTTATGCTGCCCTTCTCGAAACAACTCAGGGCAGCATACAACATTGTAAATACACATAATATATATGAGAAATCTAATTATTTTAAAAAGACATATACCAAATTAATAAAAATCTAAAACTTCTTTTCCACATTCCTCCAATTCAATCATTCATATTGGCCGGGGACAATCTCATGCTCACGGTCCCCATGCCTGCCGGCAGAGGTAGGTCTTCAGAGCTTTATGGAAGACCAGGAGGGAGGCACCAGTATGTATCTCTGGTGGGAGTTCATTCCAGATGTCCAGGGCCACCACAGAAAAGGCTCTTCCTCACAGAAAAGGCTATTCCACCAGACAACATTGTTTGGCCGATGGGACCTTGAGAAGGCCAACTCTATGGGACCTAACCAGGCACTGGGATGCATGAGGCAGAAGACAGTCCCAAAGGTAGTCTAGTCCTAAGCCATAAGTCATAACCAGCATAGTCCTAATCCATAGGTCATAACCAGCATTTTGAATTGTGCACGGCAACCAATTGGCAACCAGTGCAGCTCATGGAGTGTTGTTGAAATGTGGGCAGATCTTGGGAGACCCACAGTAGCTTGCACAGCTGCATTTTGCACAATTTGCAGTCTCTAAACACTCTTCAAAGGCAGCCCCATGTAGAGAGCATTGCAGTAATCATTGCAACAATCAAGCATTGCAGGGTCTTTGCTTGCTAAGCGATCTTCCCTTTGCCTGTTTTTTTCACTGCTGCTCCCTCTGATAATCAGCTGGGTTTCTGTGCGTTAGAAGGCTTTTTTCAGCCCTAACACCAGTGAAGCGATCTTCTGTGCGTTGCTAGCAAAACGATCTTCCATTTACCTACATTTCCTATTGTTTCTCTCTCTGAATGGAGAGAGAAGTGAAATGTTTTAGAAACTGGTTTTTATCCCCAACCAGGGGATAAAAAGCAAACACACATGCTCAAAACCAGAAAACTAATGTGTTGAAGCAGACCAGACTAAGGACTAGTTAGATGAATACATGGTAGGCAAATTATTTTTCCTTATTTTCTTCCCCCAAAACTAAGGTGTGTCTTATACTCCCAAAATATAGTATTGTTAAATACCACAGGATGAAAACGGCATTGTTGAAATACTTTGATGCTTCTGTTTTTAAATTAATGTTAGTATGTCTCGGTGCAGCTCTGTGCAAAACCTTCGACATACAATCAGCAGAGTTGTTGCAGTGGTGTAGGTAATGTGGGCTAACCAGTTAAAGACTCAGACTTAGTATTAACAATAATATTATTTACAAATATACAGCAATATTAACAATAGATTACAAACCGCACACAGCAAAGAATAATACGACTCACAAGCAAATATATCTCAAAGTAATTCCCCCCCCCACAGGGAATGATGCTGGCGCCCTCTTATGGCCAAGTAGTAAAAGTTCTTAAAGATACAGTCTTTACTTTTATAGACCAACATTGTAAGTTTACTATATGGCAACTCCAAAGTAAGTTATGTACCATATACTAACAATTAATGTGCTCACTCAAAATTGGGAGAAATGTGCCATTTGCTTAACTGTTGGAGACAAAGGTAAGAGTTACATACAGTACATTGCACTAATATTTATATTACAAAGTTTAAAAATTAGAAATTGAGGCAGCAGTTGGCTTCTTATTATACTTCAGTGTCACAAATTAAAACTATAAACCAGTGATTGGTAATGGAATCAATTGCACCAGTAATAGTATAATTGGGATATTGTTGTAATTCTACATATGCAATCTGATTTGGAGCTTCATGTTTCATAAAAAGTTTGATTCAGATGTGGATCCTTCTTATCCATTCTTTTACTGAAAGCCTGCAAAGAACAATATTTATAATAATAATAATAATAATAATAATAATAATAATAATAATAACAATAACAACTACTACTACTACTACTACTACAACAACAACAGCATTATTAATAATGCTAGTAAAATCATATGTCATAGAAAGTCTTCCTTTTAAACATGGGTGGTCAGCTGTGCATTTCCTTTTTGGGATTTTTCACTTGTTTCTGAGTATGTCAAAGATGCTCCTCTCAAATCAGGTTCACACTGAAATTGTGTGTGTATGTTGTGTGCACTGGAAGCTGGGTACCAAACTCACTAGAGGTATTGCTGTGGCACAATTGCTAGCAAGGCTTGCCTAAGCTCATCCAGGTTTTAATTATCTTTACTTCCTCTCATCTTGGCAAGGCTCCAAATGAGTCAATTAACCTTGCTTCTTCTTCTAAAGCTTCTTAACTGCCTTGGTGCTTGAATGTTTATTTAAGCAGTTTCATTTCAAAGTCCTTTGAGGCTCCAGGCTGTCATGGGTGTTTGTCACTGACATATCATGCTTAGACTTGAAAGGGACTACACCTTCCGGGAAGGAAAAATTCAGCAGATTGCCCATTCTTTCTGTGTGAAAAAGATTTGAATGGTCCTTAAAATGAGAAGAGTCTCATCTTGAACAGCATACATGAAATGGTGGAGAACTTAAAATATATCAAAATTCATTTTTGACTTTGGCAGTCATTTAACTTTCAGAAGGTAAAAAAATAAAACACAATTCTTAACTGCCTTGGTGCTTGATTCAAAGGAGGTGCAATGAATTTTTAAAATCCACATTGACCTCTATTAACATTAATAGAAATAATTTGTAAAACAATCTCATTAGTCTCTAAAGAATGGATGTTTTTAAATTCATTATCCCATGTATCTTGACTGATGGGGTTTTCCCCTTCCTGGGTTCTTCAGTCTATTTAATTTAGGGAAGTTGTCTTCTACTGAAAAGAAAGCACAGTCTTTCATTTGCTACAGAGAAGGTGAACTTCTGCAGCTTTGAATGACTCTAGGTAAATGTATCATATCGAACCAGTATCTTATTAGTTTTAACAACTGATCAAAGGAAAAGCTGCACAGTCAATAAGCACTGCCTGAATATAAATATGGTTGATTAAATGTTGTCTTAACCTTACATTATATGCTGTAGAGCAGAGGTCCTCAACCGTTTTTGCACCAGGGACCGGCTTTAAGCTAGACCAGTTTTCCACGGCCCGGTGGGGGGGGGGCTTTGGTCAAATGGGGGTGGGGTTATGGAGGGGTGGAGCTTAGTGACGCAGCCCTCCACACTTCTCCACAGGGCGGGGAGAATCAGGAGGCTCCTTTGGCGGCTGGGGGCTGCCTGGCTTTGTGATTTTGGCTAGGAAGGTCCTACTTCTCCCCCCCCCAGCCAAAAATTCAAAGCCTATCTGCTGGATACGGGCGATGAGTGGGACAGAGTGGCGCGGAAGCCTCTTGCAGCAGCTGCCACAGCCACCGGCTTCGGCACCGCTCGTCCCGCTCATCGCCCGTATCCAGCAGATAGGCTTTGAGTTTTTGGCTGGGGGGGAGAAGTAGGACTTTCCTAAGTCCCCCCCCAGCCAAAATCACAAAGCCAGGCAGCCCCCAGCCGCCACAGGAGCCTCCTGATTCTCCCCTTTGAATCCCGCCGGCCAAGAGCACTCGGGCAGCAGCTTCTGCCAGACACGGGGAATGAGTGGGACGAGCGGCGCCGAAGCCGGTGGCTGTGGCAGCTGCTGCAAGAGGCTTCCGCGCCACTCTGTCCCACTCATCGCCCATATCCAGCAGATAGGCTTTGAGTTTTTGGCTGGGGGGGGGGAGAAGTAGGACCTTCCTAAGTCCCCCCAGCCAAAAACTCAAAGCCTATCTGCTGGATACAGGTGATGAGTGGGACAGAGCGGCGCGGAAGCCTCTTGCAGCAGCTGCCACAGCCACCGGCTTCGGCGCCGCTGGTCCCGCTCATCGCCCGTATCCAGCAGATAGGCTTTGAGTTTTTGGCTGGGGGGGGGAGAAGTAGGACCTCCCTAACTCCCCCCCAGCCAAAATCACAAAGCCAGGCAGCCCCCAGCCACCAAAGGAGCCTCCTGATTCTCCCCGCCCTGCCCGACGCCCCACCCTGTCCTGCATAATGTCCTCTGCCGGGAGGGCAGCGGTGCCGCGGACCGGCTGGAAAACCACAACGGCCCGGTCCGCGGACCGGCGGTTGGGGACCTCTGCTGTAGAGGTATAAAACTCACAGCCCATAGGCCAAATGAATCACACCTTGGCCACACCCAAAACTGGTTTAGCAAAGAGGAAAAAATGTCATTGAAATAAACCCAGAGGCAGGGTTAGGAGAGAACGGTACCTTTATTCAGCTCAGAAAAGGTAAGTGACTTTCAGCTAGTACCGTCTGCTCTACTTGGGAGAAACCGCTCCTTTTATACATTTGCGGTTCCCGCCAAAGCAAGAGCAGCCGCGTCTGAGCCAATCAGGAGTGACTTCCTGATTCTAGCTCAGACAGCGCTTTAACAAGGAACAAACTATTTACAGAGATACAAGGTAGCCATTACAGGATACAACAGTCATGATATGTCATGTGATCCTTAAATTCAACACTGCTAGTGTACTGTATGAACTCAGCTACTATGGGTTATAAATCAAGATTTATTGCTTGTTTCATGCAAATGCATCCAAATGTATTGTATCAACTATCATGATAAAAGAAAAGAAAAGCACATCTTGGTTTACTTTTTTTTAAAAAAAAGTGTTTTATTTTTTGACACTCTCCACATATTTATCAACACATATACCTTAAATCATATCAAACTTTACATAATTATATATTACTAACCAGTAAACAATTAACAAACATCCTAATCTTGCACCTTTTTAAATCTTGTTACTTGTCTGTATTTAATTCTTCATGTCACTCCCCTCCCTCTATCAAGGTTTACATTGATGCTTAGTATTTAGCCATTAAGTGTCATGGCTGCTCTAGATAGAAGAATTGGGAACAAACACTTTAATTATTCAGTAATCCACAGACTAAGAAAGAGGAATTGTGCCAGAATTGTTACAGAAAATGTTTGATAAATTGGACAAGAAGTTGTTTAAAGCAGTAAATGCTAATTTGGCAGCCTTTGAAGAGAGCATGAAAGAAAAATTTGTAAAGCTGAAAGCGAAAATAAAAGAAGAAATTAAGAAGAAGGAAGAATCTATAGAGCAAACTGAAGATGTAATACAAATTAATGACAAAGTGGATATTTTAAAAGTAAAGCAGAGGTTAATTTGTTTTTATTTCTGTTTACTGCTTGGAATTGTACAAGAATGGCATTTCTATAAATTGAATCAATGAACAAATAAATAATTACTTTGTATATTGTAATAAAACATCTCTCTCTTATTCATTTGATTTTTAAGAGGGAAATTTCAGTGTCCTTATTCAGCTATTCAGATTTATAGGCTACCAATACATAAAAATACTGGCTCTGCTGAAATAAATGATGCATTCTTTTTGTTTATATTTGACATTGAATTTTTTTTCTTTAATATATGGATAACATTTAACTAAAATGGGTATAGGAAACATTTAATTTATAAAGCAAAAATAGAATTTTCACTACATAAATCATTTTATATGAATTGTGACTTTAATCTTCAATTCTGATAAACAACTTCTGACAAACATGTATTATTCTCCTAATTTCTTTATATTAAAAATTGCTTACTAATTTATTATAGCAATTATCCAGCCATTTCATTTATCATTAATTTTAAGCAATAACAAAAGTAGGATTTATAATCACTTCTATAGCCCAGTTATAATTTTCATGGGCAGCTTTGGAGAAATCACCAATATTTATAAATTTGGTTAACCAGCATACACCATTGCTGTTTCATGAACTTCTGTTAGCAAAAACCTCACTGTGATGAATATATAATAAAATGCAGTGTCTAAGACTCTAGACTAAGAGTACTGTCTGATGGACAGCACTGTGTTGGCAAATACTTACTGAAGAATTATTATGATTACGTGATCTTTTTAAAATCTCGATATTATTTGTAATAAACCCAATCAATCAGTAGGTTTTTATGATTTCACAAGATGCAATGATTTGACATATTTTAAGTTGCCATTGCTGTCAATCCTTCGGGATTGGGTGGCATAGAAGTCAAATTAATTTCAGTTACAACCTGAACAAATTTTGTTAATATACATGCTCAGATTTTATCTTAGGATAAATTACGGGTAGAAAAAAAGAATTAATTATTGTTCTGCCTGACTGGCTCGGCAAGGCGTAATAGTCCAATGAAAAGAAATCAAACACACACGTGCTCTGCTAATCAACAAACTTGTATTAGATAAACAAAAATAGCTTACTCAAAAAACAGTTCTTAATGTCCGAAAACAATGCAAGGCTTACTTCAGCCGCATACAAAAAACCACAGGGAAAAACAAACAAAGACAACCTGGAATGAGCAAAGACGTTTCAGGAGTCCTTTTGAATCTTTGAAGCAAACAGCAAGTCCCAGAGTTTTCACCTCCCACTTGTCTGAAAAAGCTGGGTTGAAAACTCCAACGGCACAGAAACTTCGAAGCAGGAACCGCAAAACAACACAGATAAACAGCCACAGTTTGCCTTGGCCTTTGTTCCCTTTTGTCCCTTTAGCCCTCATTAAGGGAACCACACCCAGCCCATGTGCTCCTATAATGATTTGTAATACTCCTTAAAACGATCCCTTCTTCGCATAGCTCTTCGGCTACGTAGATCAATATATTGATCTGCAGAAGAACTTAGGGAGGAAAGACTGTCTGAGGGACTGCAGGCCAAATCCCCTGGGCTGTCTGCTGAATCCTGTGTCCCAGTGGCCTCGTCCTCCTGGCTGTCTGCCACATCATCCTGGCTGTCTGCCACATCTTCCTGGCTGTCTGCCACATCTTCCTGGCTATCAGCCAGGCTTTCACATTCACTTTGTGCCGCGTCTCTCCCATCTGTGGGAGCAACGGCTGGCCCAGGCCCAAACACAACAATTATTATCCTAGCTCCATCATTCTTAGCTGATATCCTTATGCCTGTCTCCAGTACAGCAAATGGTACTTCTTCCACCATTGCCAAACATGAATTGCTTCTTCTTTTTGTTGATTAATTTGATAATATCTACATTAATTCTTTATTGGTGGATGTAGGCAATAATGTTTAACATATAGGTGTGTCTTACGCTTTTTCTATAGGAAATCATCTGGATGCTCTTTACATTCCACTGTTTTTCATTAACAATTAATAGTAGCTGCCAACATAGCTTAGCTATACATAGGCTTGTAAAATTTCATCTTAAATATTATCATCATCTGAATTAATGTTAATCCTTATAACATCTAACATAGCTTCTTTAGAGCTTCTGTATTTACAATTTGACACATTATAGTATGAAATCATACTAGACATAAAAGGTCTCTCAACAGCAAAAAACCACCTCAACTCAAATTTTCTTACCTATGTATACAAATGAATAAATACATACAACAAACCTTATATATAAAGTTATATAATCCAATAAAATATAATTAAAAGTGAAGAAAATTACTTTTCAAACAGCTAATGATTGTCAGTAGAAGTTGTCTTTTGGAATTATTGAAGTTTTCTTTTCATATATCATAAAAATAATGAAAAGAAAAAAGGATGATGATTGAAGATATTGAAGAATAAGCATTTTCATTGAAAAATCATTATATCATATAATTTGTCCTAAAATGATATTTTTAAAAATATTTCAAGTGATTTAAGCATCAGACAAGAAAGTATTTAAAACAAGGTAGATAAAGATTTAGGAAAACATGGGTGTCTGCAGACAGGATGAAAGGAACAAGTGATGTCATCACACAAATATGTGAATAACATTGGTGTCATAATGTATCCGGTGCCACTGATATTAGTCTTGACACTTGTGTGGTGATGTCATAAAACATGTAATGTCATTTTGGCTTATTTATTTATTTTATTTTATTTATTCGATTTTTATGACGCCCTTCTCCTTAGACTCAGGGCGGCTTACAACATGTTAGCAATAGCACTTTTTTAACAGAGCTAGGTTATTGCCCCTACAATCCGGGTCCTCATTTTACCCACCTCAGAAGGATGGAAGGCTGAGTCAACCTTGAGCCGGTGATGAGATTTGAACCGCTGACCTTCAGATCTATAAGTCAGCTTCAGTGGCCTGCAGTACAGCACTCTACCTGCTGCGCCACCCCGGCTTATACCAGAGAATGATACCTATAAGCTGCCATTTGCTACTAAGCAAGACAATAATTCTGTTACTGTTACTGTGAGTGGTTTACTGTTTTATCGTGTTTAATGTCCTAGCTATTGTGATAGCTAGTTTTGTTTTCTTTATGTGTCCCACTCCAATTAAGCCAAACTGTGTTATTTTATAAGCAATCTTAATAAGCAAACAAATATTAATCAGAATATATTTCTTTACATAAACACTTCAGGAGATAAACTTTAATGTACAAACTGACCTGTCAGATCATCTAAGCAGAGATTTTGATTGCAATATACCTGCTTCTTTGGCACTATTGAATTAACGATATTGAAGTTATGAACCACCTTAAAGGTAAAGCCTTGCTATTTGTCTTCCATTAACCACGCATTTAATTTGACACACTCAGTGAACAGCTTCTTTTCTGATTATTTTTAAGCTTTTCTCTTGTCATTAGCATCCAGCAACAGATAGGCATGCTTTTTATGTAATTATAGAGCACTTAGAGGTTGTGGGGAAAAAATCCTATCTGATCCTGCCAAGCCATTAAATTAATCTTAGGGCATGATTTGAATACATACTGGATATAAAATCATGACCACACAGTCCCCATATATTGACAGAATTGTGAAACAAGACAAGATGGTTTTAATGATGTGTAAGTTCATTAAATCTTCTTAAATTGTATTCCTATTGTTTCCCACACCAGAAAAGATTCCTGTTTTCAGGCAATTTCCTTTGGCAAGTGCTTGAGAATATGGGTCTTAACTCACCAATCCCCTCCATCACACCACATTCTGAAGTTGTAGAGACTAGACTAGACTAGACTAGACTGGACTGGACTGGACTGGACTGGACTGGACTGGACTGGATTGGACTGGAATGGTATGGAATGGAATGGAATGAAATAGAACAGAACAGAACAGAATATTTTTTATTGGCCAAGAGTGATTGGATACACAAGGAATTTGTCTTGGTGTATATGCTCTCAGTGTAGATTTAAGAAAAGATACATTTGTCAAGAATCATAAGGTACAACACTTAATGATAATCCAGGTACAAATAAGCAATCAAATCATATTAGGAACCAATCAATATAAATCATAAGGATACAAGCAACAAAGTTATAGTCATACAGTCATTAGTGGGTGGAGATGGGTGATGGGAGACAATTAATAGTAATGCAGACTTAGTAAATAATTTGACAATGTTGAGGGAATTATTTGTTTATTAGAGTGATGGCATTCAGGAAAAAACTGTTCTTATGTTTAGTTGTTCTGGTGTGCAGTGCTCTACAGTGTTGTTTTGAGAGTAGGAGTTGAAACAGTTTATGTCCAGAATGTGAGGGGTCTGTAAATATTTCCACAGCCCTCTTTTTGACTCATGCTGTATAGTCCTCAATGGAAGGCAGGTTGATAGCAATTATTTTTTCTGCAGTTCTAATTACCCTCTGAAGTCTTTATCTGTCTTCTAGGGTTGCAGAACCAAACCAGACAGTTATAGAGGTGCAGATGACAGACTAAATAATTCCTCTGTAGAGTTGTACCAATAGCTCCTTGGGCAATTTGAGCTTTCTGAGTTGGCACAGAAAGAATATTCTTTGTTGTGCTTTTTTGAGGACATTTTTGATGCTAGATGTCCATTTTAGATCTTGCAATATGGTTGAACCTAGAAATTTGAAGGTCTCTATTGTTAATATTGTGTTATCCAGTATTGTAAAAGGTGGAAGTATTAGAGGGTTTCTCCTAAAGTCTATTACCATTTATACAGCTTTGTGTGGGTTCAGTTCCAGATTGTTCCCGTCACACCAGGAGGATAGTTGTTCAACCTCCCGTCTGTATGTCTCAAATGAGACCGATCACTGTGGTATCATCTGTGAAGTTCAGTAGTTTAACAATGGATCATTAGAGATGCAGTCATTGGTATAGAGGAAGAAGGGGAGTGGAAATAGCCCCTGTGCTAATAGTACGGGTATTTGATGTGATTCTGATTAGCTTCACCTGCTGCTTCCTGTTTATTAGGAAGCTTATGATCCACTTACAAGTGTGTTCAGGTACAGTTAGCTGGTTTAGTTTAGTTAAAAGAATGTCTGGAATGAGGGTATTGAATGCTGAATTAAAGTCTACAAAAAGGAGCCTTGCATAGGTCTTTAGAGATGAAGCCGGATTTTGTAGGATGTAGTGCAGAGCCATATTAACAGCATCATCTATTGATCTGTTTGCTCGGTATGCAAATTGAAGGGTGTCTAACAGTGGATCCGTGATGGTTTTCAAGTGGGACAGCACTAGCCTTTCAAATGTTTTCATAACTAAAGATGTTAGAGCAACAGGTCTTTAACTGCTTGGTTCCTTGAAAGTGGGCTTCTTCAGCACTGGGATGATGATGATGATGATGATGATGATGATGATGATGATTATTATTATTATTATTATTATTTATTAGATTTGTATGCTGCCCCTCTCCGTAGACTCGGAGTACAGTGATTGAAGCAAGAAGGAATATAGCACATCTTTAGCAATTTGTTAAAAATTTGGGTGAAGATAGGGGGTCAATTGGTCAGCACAGATTTTTAAGCAAGAAGGAGTTATCTTGTCTGGGCCTAGTGCTTTTCCTGGCTTTTGTCTGTGAAATAGGTCTTGCACTTCCTTTTCTGTGATCACCACAGGTTGTGATCACAGAAATGTTGGCGTTTGTTGGTGTGTAGGTGGTATAGTTTCCTTTCAAACCTGCAGTAAAACACATTCAGGCCAGTCGTTGATTTCCTTCAGCCTGGGAAGGAAGTTTGCCATAACCAGAGATATTTTAAAAAGTTTTCACTTCTTGGGAACTGATTCTGAAGCTTTTCAGAGTAGCTTCTTTTTGCTGCTCTGATCTCCCTTGTTAATACATTTCTGGCCTGATTGTACAGCATTTTATCACCTTTTCAATAAGCTTTCTCTTTGGAATGACATAGCTCCCTAGGTTTAGCTGTGAAATAATTCAAATGCTGCAAAGTAGACATTTTTAAAAAATTATGGATTGACAATTCTTTCATTAGAGCAAAGAAAGACTGTTTAAACCCTGTGGCTGACAAACTGATTTTCCTCCAGATTTTGGTTGAAGTTTCAATTTCTGTAATATTTTCTCATTGACACGTCGACCTACACTGATTGAAGTTGAAATTCACATTATTTGAAAGACACCAGATTTCCCATCTCTTTAATTAAACCTCCACTTGCATGCTGTGGCCATTTTCAGTACTGGTGTTAATCAAATCAGACCCAACCAGAAATGATACAGGCAACATCTTATACAGTGGTACCTCTACCTACAAACACCTCTACTTACGAACTTTTCTAGATAAGAACCAGGTATTCAAGATTTTTTTGCCTCTTCTCAAGAACCATTTTCCACTTACAAACCTGAGCCTCCGAAATGGCAGGAGAAGGAAGGAAGAAGCCTCCATTGCGCCTCTCTAGGAATCTCCTGGGAGGAAACAGGGCCTCCACCCTCCCTGTGGTTTCCCCAATCGCACACATTATTGCTTTTACATTGATTCCTATGGGAAAAATTGCTTCTTCTCACAAACCTTTCTACTTAAGAACCTGGTCAAAGAACAAATTAAGTTCGTAAGTAGAGGTACCACTATAAAATACAGGAAATAGTAAAAGGGCAGACTAGATGGACCAAGAGGTCTTTTTCTGCCGTCAGTCTTCTATGTTTCTATGTTTCTTCTATATTAACTCCTGAGATCTCTGATTTTGACATTTAATTGCTTATTGTGAAAAAGCATTTATATTATTGTTCTTCTTATACCAGGAATGTCCTAATACCTTCTATAATAGAACTAAAGAATTCTTTCCTTTGAGATCTTGGTGATTTGCAATCCCTAGCAGGTCTAAAAACCTTGACCTAAAACAAGAGAAACTGAGAGAGTTCCACATCTCTGAAATATCCTTCTCTCTAGTGCTCAGTGTATGTAATTTTTTTTAAAAAAACCGCACTTTTCTATAATGTACTTTTTGCTAAGTGATAAATATTTTAGTTCATTAGCTTTTCTATATATTGGTTTACAGATAATTCAAAAAGTTCTTACCTGTTTTTGGGGAGGGTTTTTTTTACAATGTACATTGACCATTAAATGGTTCTCTTCCAGACAATACTTACAGTTTAAATAAGGCTATCCACAAAGTGTAATGCAGATGCAATTTTTAAAACAATGTGACTCTTGTTCATGGATTTTAATTTTCAGTGAGCAGTGCCACTAAGCACATAGCAAATTAGGCATCTCATTTTACTAAAATCTGCTTTTCAGCACATATGCCATCTGCTAGTATTGCACCGAGAACAACAGACTATAACTCAGATCTTTAAGTCCAAAAACAACAGATAGTAATTCAGATCTTTAACTACATCACTAATTATTCCAGTTAGTTCATAGATCTGTTTTTATTTTTTGCTATGGCTGTTTTATGAAAAATTTGAAAAAAGATATTTAAGGTTGTTTAAATGAGGAGTGAGAAGAAAGAACTGCCATTGACATTTGGTCTCAAAAGAAGAGCAGTGTTGAATTCATGACAAAATTCACTATCAGTTTACTGGAAAACAAACAAACACAATTTCCCTAGTTATTATTCTCAGAAAGAAATATATGAATTGGTACTAGCACTATCTTGGCTATATTTACATTCCCTTGAATAAAGTACAAAAATAATTCTTTACAATATCCGGGACTTAATCCGGTTCCGGTGGAGCAGCAGGAGGAAGCTCGGAGATGATGCTCCGCCAGACTACGGCAGAAACATCTCAAATAAGGGACTTTTAGTTAGGATTGGCAGCTTATTTTTATAGCCCCAGGGTGATAAGAAGTCGCTGCGCCCAAGGATCATGTCAATCTGCCTTTTGTAGTAATTTTTGTAGCTCTGTGAGAACTGAGAGCCAACCAGCTGATCAGCTGGGGCTCGGAAAATGGCGACTGCCATAGTTCTTTGAGACGCTGGGGCTGTGGGAACCGCTGGAGCCACCTGCCATTTGCCGTCTGTTGCCTGCTTGCCTGCCACCGTGGAAATGAGCTCTGGGACAGCTGGGACAGCTCTGCCCTGCTGGATTTGGAGTCCTGGGATGCCAGGGTGCCAAATGGTGGGGACGCCCAGCGTCGGAGGGACTGCTGGCGATGCAGAAATCCGGACATCTGTTGCCGTGGAGTGGAGAGCCAATGCGGAGGAGGAGAGAGAGATCGAGAGGAGTTGCTTTGGAGCCAAGTGGAGGCAGCCCAGAGACGGTTCGGAGGCCATGCAGTGGTGCGGAAGGCGAGGGGGCCTCGAGATGTTGCCCAAGATTGACAACTGTTGGACGGCGACCAGGGTGACTGACGAGAACCACAATTGCCATAGGAGAAGAAGAACCCGGGATAAGATCAAGCGAGGTAAAGAGACAGGACCTCAGAGTGCCGACCAGTGGCAGTGGCCGGCACTGAGGAGACTATCTTATTGTACTCAGAGACCTGGACAATTGCATTGGATTTTTCTAGAACTTGCCGGCCTGAAGTCTGGTGCCATCTTGCTGCTGCTGCTGTTTTTAAAGAACTTTTAGCTGACTAATGATTAAGAACTATTAACTAACAATTGATTCCCTATTTTTGTACATTTATATATTTAATTTTTTTATGGTTACTCTTTAAATTATTTGGGGTTTCTTTTAATTGATGGATAATTGGGGTGGGTATAGCAATATGTTTGGAATGAATGATTGGTATGGGTGGAATGGGTGGGGTGAGTGGGATTATGGTATGAATGGCATGTTTGGCCTACCTGACATTGGAGAGGCAGGAGGGGAAGGCACACCTATCTCTGGGGTGGCAGAGGATCAGAATATTCTGATGCTGCTGGGGAGAGGCAGATATGGTGGGAGCCATGGAGCTAGCAGTTCCAGGGGAAGGAGGGATCATTGTTTAATAGAGATTCCATGTTCCAGCTTTGTGAGCTCAACCTAGGATACTGGTGATTAGTGTAATCCTGGCCCTGGGCTCAGGCTGCTGCTACTCAATGCCAGGTCAGTGGTAAATAAAGCTCTCCTCATCCGGGATTTGATCCTGGAGGAGGAGGATGACCTGGCATGTGTGACTGAAACCTGGCTGGGCCCAGAGGGAGGTATCCCTCTCTTTGAAATTTGCCCAGCCGGGTTTCAGGTATGGCATCAGCTTTGACTCCAGGGAAGTGGGGGAGGAGTGGCTATTATAGCCAGGGAGAGCCTTTGTCTGCGTAGACTCGTTGCTCCAGAGATTGTGGGTTGTGAGTTGTGGTGAAGTTGGACTTAGGGGTTCAGGTGAGCTTGTTGCTCATGTACCTGCCTCCCAGCTGCGTGTCAAAGCCCTGCCTGTGCTGCTCGAGGAGGTAGCTGGGCTGGTGGTGGGATTCCCCAGACTTATTGTCTTGGGGGACTTTAACCTACTGTCGCTCAGTGAAACCTCTGGGCTAGCAGAGGAGTTCATGGCCACCATGACAGCCATGGATCTGACTCAAGTAGTACAGGGTCTGACTCACGAGGGGAGGCACTCATCCGACATGGTATTCTTCTCTGAGAAATTGAGTAATGGTCTGAGACTGAGGGGCTTAGGAGTGTTGCCTGTGTCATGGTCATGGACTTCCTGGCTCCAATCCTTCCCTGCAGGGAGGCGGAACCGACTAGGTGGTTCTGTCCCAGACACCTGATGGATCCAGAGGGTTTTCAAAGGGCGCTTGGGGTTATTCCAGATGCACTGGTCTACAGTTCGACAGAGTCTCTTGTCATGGCCTGGAATAAGGCTGTGATGGAGGCTCTTGAATGGATTGCGCAGTTGCAACCTCTCTGTGGCACTAGACCCTGGAGAGCTCCTTGGTTTACCGGGAAGCTCTGGGAGTTGAAATGCCAAAAGAGACATCTAGAGAAGCAATGGAGAAAGAGTAAGTCCAAATCCGACCGAACACTTGTAAGAGCTCATATTAAGATTTACAAAGTGGTGCTCAAGGCGGCAAGATGTGCGTATCATGCCACCTTGATTGAATCAACGGAATCTCACCCAGCTGCTCTGTTCAGGGTGACCCTTACAAAGTGGAGGAGTTGGGAAGCCCTTGCAGAGTAGTGCTGAGGATTTTAACACATTTTTCACTGATAAAGTCACTAGGATCTGGGCAGACCTCGACTCCAATTGGATAATTGAGTCTACGGAGAGGGGCAGCATACAAATCTAATAAATAGTAATAACAGAGTCGACTGACAATGAGTCAGTCGAGGTGACTGGGGCCTGTATGTATCCATCTGTCTGGGAAGAGTTTGATCTGGTGACACCTGATGAAGTGGACAAGGCCATTGGAGCTGTGAGTTCCGCCATCTGCTTACTGGATTCATGTCCCTCCTGGCTGGTTTCGGCCAGCAGGGAGGTTACAGAGAGCTGGGTCCAGGAGATTGTCAATGCTTCTTTGGGGCGGGGGTCCTCTCCGGCTCCCTACAAGGAGGCACCCCCTCTTCAAGAAGCCTTCCCTGGACCCAGCCAATCTCAAAAACTATCATCCAGTCTCCAACCTTCCCTTTATGGGGAAGGTTGTTGAGAAGGTGGTGGTGCTCCAGCGGTCCTTGGAAGAAGCCGATTATCCAGGTCCTCAACAGTCAAGATTCAGGCCCGGCTACAGCATGGAAACTGCTTTGGTCGTATTGATGGATAAACAGGGGTTTATGCTCTGTCCTGATGCTTCTCATCTTCTCAGCAGCTTTTGATACCATCGACCATGGTATCCTTCTGCACTGGCTGGAGGGGTTGGGAGTGGGATACAATGTTCTTCAGTGGTTCTCCTCCTACCTCTCCGGTCGGTCGCAGTCGAAGTTAGTCGGGGATCAGAGGTCGACCTCTAGGCTTCTCCCTTGTGGGGTGCCTCATGGGTCGGTCCTCTCCCCCCTGATATTTAACATGTACATGAAACCGCTGGGCGAGAACATCCAGGGGCATGAGGTGAGGTCAATGAAGCAGTGGAATTGATGTGCCGGTTCCTGGAGGCTGTTAGGGTCTGGATGGGTATCAACAGACTCAAACTCAACCCTGATAAGACGGAGTGGCTGTGGGTCTTGCCCCCCAAGGACAATTCCATCTGTCCATCCATCACCCTGGTGGGGAAATTACTGACCCTCTCAGAGAGGGTCTGCAACTTGGGCATCCTCCTCGATCCACAGCTTACATTAGAGAACCATCTTTCAGCTGTGGCGAGGGGGGCGTTTGCCCAGGTTCACCTGGTGCACCAGTTGCGGCCCTACCTAGACTGGGAGTCACTGCTCACAGTCACTCATGCCCTCATCACCTCGAGGTTCGACTACTGTAATGCTCTCTACATGGGGCTTTGAAGAGTGTTTGGAAACTTCAGATCATGCAGAATGCAGCTGCGAGAGCAATCATGGGCTTCCCCAGGTATGACCATATCACACCAACACTCCGCAGTCTGCATTGGTTGCCAATCAGTTTCCGGTCACAATTCAAAGTGTTGGTTATTGAAGTGTCTGCCTAGTAAAGCTTAGTAACAGTCGGCTGCTTAGAGCCGTGCGATAGGCGTCTCTATCCAGGGTGCTGATTGGACACGTATACCCAGATACATTGTTAAGCGGGAAAGTTACTTGTTGTGGATTGGTTTCTGCCTCAGACAGCCTGCTGTATAAAAGGCTGGGATTCTGTATTAATTTCTTAAGCCTGTACCTGCCTCCTCTGGCATGATTAACCGTAATAAAGCTATGTTTAACTAAGGCCTTCGGCTACTATAGTTATGACCTATAAATCCCTTCATGGCATCGGACCAGAATATCTCCAACACTGCCTTCTACTGCACGAATCCCAGCGACCTGGGTCCCGTTGATGAAACAATGTCACCTGGCAGGACCCTTCTCTGTGGTGGCCCCGACCCTCTGGAACCAACTCCCCCCGGAGATTAGGACTGCCCCCACCCTCCTTGCCTTTCGCAAATGTCTTAAAACCCACCTCTGTTGTCAGGCATGGGGAAATTGATTCCCCTGGGCCCTCACCACTTCATGTATGGTTTGTATGAGATGTATGATTGTTTTTTATATTAAGGGTTTTTAAATTGTCTTTTTAAACTATTGGATTTGTATTGTTTTGTTGTTGTAAGCTGCTCCTAGTCTCCGGAGAGGGGCGGCATACAAATCTAATTAATAATAATAATAATAATAATAATAATAATAATAATAATCCATCCCTCTATCATTTATCCATCATCTATTTATAATCTACACACACACACACACACACACACACACAAATCATGTCAGAAGCAGTCAAGTTGAAATGTTTTAAAAGTATAAAATACACATGAGATTAGGTCAGCAAGGGAGCCCTGTCAAGATTTCATTGGTCTCCTGAGATCCATAGGCCAGATGGATATGTTTGAATTTTTGAGTATATATGTGTTTATACATATATATCTTATAGAATGCTTCCTTCTACTCCTGTTTACTGATGGACATACTAATGGACTTAGACTGGACTTAGCCTTCCTTCTAAAATATTTTTATATATTTTATTTATTATATTTATATACTGTACAGTGATCTCTCGGTTAGCGCGGGGGTTACGTTCCAAGACCTCCCGCGCTAACCGATTTCCGCGTTATATTGGATGCGGAAGTAAAACCACCATCTGCGCATGTGCGCCATTTTTTTCATGGCCGCACATGCGCAGATGGTGGAGTTTGCGTGTGGGCGGTGGGGAAGACCAAGGGAAGATTCCTTCAGCCGCCCAACAGCTGATCTGCTCCGCAGCGCGGAAGCAGCGAGGAGCCGAAGATGGGGTAAAGGCAAAGGGGAAACCCCATCTTCGGCTCCTCGCTGCTGCCGCGCTGCGGAGCGGATCAGGTGTTGGGCGGCTAAAGGAACCTTCCCTTGGTCTTCCCGCTTGCCGCTTGCCAGTCCACACACGCCCCCCTGGATGAGCCGGCCACAGGGGCGAGGGGTGGGGATGAAGGGGCAGGACTTCCCGGGCGGAAGGCATGCTCGGCTCTGCCGCTCCAGCCCCTTTCGGCCGAGCAGCCAGGGAAGTCGAGCCAGGCGTGGCGGCGGCAGCGCTGCTTCTCCGGTCGCCCGGTCCTCTCCTGCCTCCTGCGCCGATGTTCCCCGCTGTGACGGAAGGCAGTCGCTTGGCTAGGGAGGCTCGGCCGAAAGCGGCTGGAGCGGCAGAGCCGAGCACGCCTTCCACCCAGCGATTGTTCCGCTGCCGCCAGCATGGCCTGGCTGGCAGCGGAAAATGTAACGGAGCCCACGGGGGATTCGCCTTCCTCCCACCCGCAGCCGAGACTGATTGTGGGCTCCTTCGCAACCTCGGAGAGCTTCCGGGGCATGAAAGCTCACGAAAACCAGGAAGCTCTCCGAGGTTGCGAAGGAGCCCACGATCAGTCGGCTGCCGGCGGGAGGAAAGCGAATGCCACGGGGCTGGGCTCGGCTCCCCCCTCGGCTCCCCCCCTTACCAGCCCCGCCGCGGAAGGCTCCATTCTGTTCCCTGCCGGCCCGATTGAGCGGCCGGCGGTCTCCATTCAGGGAACAGAATAAAAAAAAATTTTTTTTAAAAAAAATTTTTTTTTAAAATAATATTTTAATATTTTATTTTTTAAATAATATTTTTTGAAAAACCGCGTTGCAGCGTTTCGCGCTAATCGAGAACGCGCAAGTCGAGGGACCACTGTATATCTCTTTGTCAAACAAATCTGAATGTCTTAATTTATCTAAAAAAACATTGGATTTATTTTGGCAGAAGGATTGGCAGAAATAAAGATGATATTTGAGCTGGAAGCTGGTGAATTCTTCTGATTCTTGCAGTAATTAAAAATGTAAATAAAGATCAGATGAATCAGGAATCTGGATGAATAACAATGGGGATGTTCATATGTACACTACCACTCTGGAGCCTCATATTGAAATCCATATATCTATGTTAATAGAAGTCCTCCTCCATCCCACTGGAAACCTGCTCAGATAAAGCTGTGTATCAGGTCTGTAAGGGATTAATCTAGGGCTGGGCAATTAATTTTCCAAGGGATAATATGAGAAACTGGACTGACAACAACACAATCCCCGCACCATGGGCCCATTTCTCACTGCCAATGTTGCCCTGCCCCCTCCCCCCCGATTCCCTGCCCAATGCTTCCCCAAATGGCCAGCCCTACTATTGACACCATCACCTATTCAATGCTGACACCGCTGATGCCATGGACCAAACAGGAACAGATGTGGCCTGCAGACTGTAAAATGCCCAGGTCTAGATCAATCTATAGGGACATGACCAAGGGGATTACTTGGTCATGGGCAGTGGACATTCTTTTTTTTCATGGACCCTTGTCTATAAGAATATACCAAAATGTACAAAATTAGATCAATGGCCATGTAGAATTGAGTCAAGAATTGGTCCTAGGCCACTGTGTCAGCATTCAAATAAACACCCCCAACAAAACAAGTCTCCAAGGCTAGATGTTCCTCAAAGTTCCAATTTATTAGAGATGACATGTTGGCAACATATGGGAAAACCCAAGTCTTAAAGCTTTTAGGTTTTCTTCATCCAAATGAAAGTTCAAGTCCTTGCCCAGCATCCACATGTCCATCACATGATCCAATCAGGCACTATCCAAAACTGAAGATGCCTCCCCATCACTTACTCACAATTGCCGGCCACAGCAGCCTTGACTTTCTGGAAATATTGTTATTTAGACTACTACATATCACCTCCTCCATATAATCCCCCCTCCCATTTTCCCTCAGTCAAAATTGTGCCAGGCCTGAATACAAAAAGGTAAAATATGGCTTCCAGACCTGACACACCATTTGTTTCTCACTGGTCTATAGCTATGTCCCTTTGATCCTGTGTCTTTAAAATGTGGACTGTAAGCAGTGATGGGATACAAAAGTTTTATTACCACACTGTGGGAGGGGCTTATGCATTTTGTTTCAACATCTTTCAGTGCAAATTGAGTGCTCTGGGGTGGAGCTTCATTTTTGCTACCGCATTGCGTTCTCCACCCCTATCCGGGCAGTAGCCCACCCCTGATTATCTACTATATAAAGTGTATGTATACACACGCATGCACAGCTCTTCTAAAATTATACACATTAAACCTCATTTACTTCGATAGGAAAAACATACCTGGCTGGCTGCCAATCGGTCACAATTCAAAGTGTTGGTAATGACCTTTAAAGCCCTTCATGGCATTGGACCACAATACCTCTGGAACTGCCTTCTACCGCATGAATCCCAGCGGCTGATAAGGTCCCACAGAGTTGGCCTTCTCCAGGTCCCGTCGACCAAACAATGTCATTTGGCGGGCCCCAGGGGAAGAGCCTTCTCTGTGGCGGCCCCAGCCATATGGAATCAACTCCCTCCGGAGATCAGAACTGCCCCCACCCTCCTTGTCTTTTGCAAGTTACTCAAGACCCACCTATATCACCAGGCATGGGGGAATTAAGACATCTCCCCCAGGCTTTCTTATATTTTATGTTTGGTATGTATGTGTTGTATGGTTTTTAAATTGTTGGGGTTTTTTAATGTAATTTTATTATTAGATTTGTTCCATTGTTATACTGTTTTTATTGTTGTTGTGAGCCACCCCGAGTCTTCAGAGAGGGGTGGCATACAAATCTAATAAATTGAATACCCAGAGCCCAGAAGGGAAAAAAAGAGAAAAAAATCAAAAATTTGCTACTGGTACTGTGTACCTGACCAAAATTTTCCTACCAGTACTGGGTACCTGACCTCATCCCTGACTTTAAGGAATAAAACACACGTTCATATAATGGAGAAGACAAAAAAATATCTCAGTTGTCGCTTCCCCACACTTATTACATTCGTAAACAAACTGTATCATGCAGTACATTCACTGTGAAATATTTAATGTTTGTACAACTTCAGTGCATTCAGGAATCTATAATTTAAGTAGGAGTGGAATGGTAAATCACTGGATTTTGGTATGTATCTGTTTTCAACCTTTCTCTGTGCAGTTCTGTTAAAATACCTGGCTTTCTTAAGAAATAGGATGGTACATCAGACATTTTTCTACCTCTTTCATAGCAGTAATTCCTCCTCACTCAGAGGATACTGTCAAAGCACACTAATTTACTTCATATTACTGCTGAACCTAATGCATAAATGAAAGAAATGCGGCTTAGATTAAACACTAGACGCCAAGCCTTCTCAGCTGTTTTCAGATTTTTATAATGACTACAATGAAAAAAAGGAAGCATTTTAGTTTATTACCTCAGTCGTTAAATATTTTATTTCATATTTATCATATTCAATTTGTTTTCTTTGGTTTGTTTCTGAAGAAATCCTTGTGATCAATGTGCTGCTTTTGTTAATGTTGCTTCACATGTAATAAACAATAAAAACAGCAAGCAAAATGTTTAATTAGATCTTGATCAACTATTCCACCATTTAGATTTTCAGTACAGAAGTGCTTTCTGGGATAATGAAAGAGGATGCCTAAACTCTTTTAGACTATTCTCTGTCCCTTCTTGGATCTTTTTGTAGATTCCATTCATCACCTGCAACTTCTGATCACTCCTCTCTTCTAAGATTTTAGCTTTAGGTTAAAAGGCACTATTGTTTCTATTCTATTGTACTCCAGAGGAGCATGATAAGAAGACATTCATTCACACTAATAGATCCTCTGGTCTATCCTACTGCTGAAATGATAATCTGCAATTCAGATGCAGTGGGATCAACATCATTCATTCATTCATTCATTCATTCATTCATTCATTCATTCATTCATTTAGATTTGATTTGATTTGATTTGATTTGATTTGATTATTCGTATGTCGCTCCTCTCCAAAGACTGGGAGCGGCTCACAACAACAATGCACAATACAAATCCAATGATTAAAAACAGAACAGTTAAAACCCTTGATTTAAAAACAATCATACATCCTAAACAAACCATACATAAAACGGGACAGTCGAGGGGAATCAATTTCCCCATGCCCGGCGGCAGAGGTGGGTTTTTAGGAGTTTGTGAAGGGGGGGCAGTCCTGATCTCTGGGGGGAGTTGATTCCAGAGGGCCAGGGCTGCCACAGAGAAGGCTGTTCCCCTGGGTCCCACCAGATGGCATTGTTTTGTTGACAGGACCCGGAGAAGGCCTACTCTGTGGGACCTAATCGGTCGCTGGGATTCGTGCGGCAGAAGGCGGTCCCTAAGGTATTCTGGTCCGATGCCATGAAGGGTGCTACATTATGCCATTAACAGGAAGTCATCCTCTTTCATTTAAATACATCTAATGAAGGAGAGCCTACCATCACTTGAGATAATCAATCAAATAGTACTTATTGTTTAGAAAGTTCTTCTAAGTTTAGGAAAAAAAATGCTTCCTATCTGATAATAGCTACCAAACTAATTTTTAAATTGCACATATATATATTTTGCTTTTCTATCCCAAAATGCCTACCTATGAGTTGAAAAAAAATATTAAAATGCATAATAAGTTACAAACAAAAAGACCATAAGTTCTAGTCCCATCATAAGAACAAAGCCAACTGGGTGACATTGATTCAATCAACCTTTCTTAATGAAAGCAGAAAATGGAAACTATTTCTTAAATCTTGCCAAGAAAACTGCAGGGATGCCAGGAATCAGTACTGACTCAATGGTATAGACGAGTGCCATCTCATACAGATGCAGATATAGTTTTAGAGATTTTCTAAACATTAGGGCGAGACACAGTGGCTTAAAAGATACTGAAGACAGTCTATACTCCAGCAGTACTCCACTGCATGATGGAGTGAATGCCTGGCACTTGTCTCAGCTCCTGTCAATCTAGCAGTTTGAAAACTAGATTGTAACTGCAAGTAGATTAATAATAATAATAATAATAATAATAATAATAATAATAATAATAATAATAATAATTATTTTAATAATTTATTAGATTTGTATCCCGCCCCTCTCTGAAGACTTGGGGTGGCTCACAACATAACAATAATACAATACATTACAAATCTAATGATAAAATTTAAAAATCAATTAAAAAACATTAATAAACATTACCAGTGTCATAAAATCACCAACTACACAATTGTACACATTCAACCCAGTTCATCATACATCGGAGGTCAGAAAACACAACGAAGGGGGGAGGTATTCATCCCCACGCCTGGCGACAGAGGATTCAGCATTTTATGGAAGGCGAGGAGGGTGGGGGCTGTTTAAATCTCTGGAGGGAGGGCCGGGGCTGCCACAAAGAAGGCTCTTTTCCTGGGCCCCACCAACTGACATTGTTTAGTCGACGGGACCCAGAGAAGGCCAACTCTGTGGGACCTAATCGGCCACTGGGCAGAAGGTGGTCTCGGAGCCATTCTGGTCCGATGCCATGGAGAGCTTTAAATTGTGACCGGAAACTGATTGGCAGCCAGTGCAGGCTGCGGAGTGTTGGTGTGATATGGGCATACCTGGGGAAGCCCATGATTGCTCTCCCGGCTGCATTCTGCACGATCTGAAATTTTCAAACACTTTTCAGAGGTAGCCCCATGTAGAGCGTGTTGCAGTAGTCGAGCCTCAAGGTGATGAGGGGATGAGTGACTGTGAGCAATGACTCCCTGTCCAAGTAGGGCCGCAAATGGTGCTGTGGATCAAGGAGGATGCCCAAGTTGCGGACCCTCTCTGAGGGGGTCAGTAATTCCCCCCAGGGTAATGGACGGACAGATGGGGTTGTCCTTGGGAGGCAAAACCCACAGCCACTCCGTCTGGTCAGAGTTGAGTTTGAGCCTGGGTACCCCTTTGGTGGGGAGGCAAGAGCATTCTGTGTTTTGTCATATGCTTTGTCTTGTGGCGTGATGTTATACTGGCCACATGACTGTAAAATCATCTTGGAGAGCACTCACTGAATGGCATAATGTAGCACCGATCCCTAAAATCAGCTACGACTAGCGCAGTGAAACCCACAGGGATGCCTTTATCTTTTACTTACTTTAACATAAATAAAAAGGGAGAAAGTCATTTTATGGAAGGGAGGATATAGCCTTGAACTAATACAGGAAAAGGCTGTTTTCCACATATCAGAAAGATGGGCTTCTGGAAACAGGGACAGCTCTTCAAATGCCTCCCTTGCAAGTGTTAGCACAGCTATAAGGAGAGCCAGTTCTTACATAGATTCTGTTAAGAAGGGATGTAATTCGTCAGGCAGCAATAGCTGCCATCAATCTATTTGACCCAGGAAAACACAGTGTTAATGCATTCAGTGTAATTGGACATCCCTTATCTGAAAATCAAGTGGCCACTGGGAATCAAAAAATGCTTTCAGAGTGAAAAACAGGCAGAAACTCTGTTTCCTGTAAACTAGTAGCATTCCAATCTTTTTTGGTTTTAATTCTAGTTGTTCCTTCTCACTCAGTCCATTATTGAACTTAATCAACATTCAAGGACACTTATTGCTTCCTTAAAGTTGGATGATATGGAATAATAGAACTGGGTGTACCTGATGACACCCAACTCCCACATTTCTATTTAAACCCAATCTATCATGTCATCCCATTGAACAGCTCATTGAGTTTGATCTCCAGGCTCTCACTCTCCTCTGGATACGCTCCATTTGTTCAAGCCACACTTACAATCTTCCTGAGAACTTTGTCCTGCTGAGTTTCTCAAGGTTTACTTTTGTCTTCAGTGCTTTTTAATGTTTGTATTAAGACACCAGAGAATGTTTTCCAGTATATCGGATTAGATATCAACAGTATCTCAGTGGTGCTAAACTTATTGTCTTTTTCCATGTAAACAATTTTTTTATATCCTTAAGATTTTTAGTAATATTGATTGTTTCTTCATTGCTTATTTGACCCCCATGACAATCATTAAGTGTTGTACCTCATGATTCTTGACAAATCTATATTTTCTTTTATTTACACTGAGAGCATATGCACCAAAGACGAATTCCTTGTGTGTTCAATCACACTTCGCCAATAAAATAAAAAAATCTATTTTTACCACTTTTCTCTAATGGAAACAGCAACAGAAAAGGAATACAACAAGTCTGTATTTGAGGGGGTTTTACAACAGCAGTGCAGTCTGTCATTTATTTTTTTTAAAAAAAGCAAAATTTAAATATGAATTTACACTTGCTTTTGAAATCTAAGTTTTCTCATTTATTTTTTTAAAGACAAAGACTCTGCTGGGAATAGAAAAGCTGATGGAAAGCTAAATTCTGATTTGCATGTTGAAATATTGGAATGGAACCAATATTTTTTTAAAAAACCAACCATCAAATTTCTCAATAACATGTTGAATGTGACAGTCAATTCTTATTAGCAGGTTTGCCTTGGAGAAGAACCTATGCCAACTCCATATTGATATAAATGCACAGCCGGCGGCTTAAACCGCCGGCCGAAATTGCCACAGAGCAGGGGGATGCTGGTCTGAGCTCTGCAAAGCTCCGAACTTCCGGTGTCCGGCAAAACTGGAAGTTCGGCTTTTGGCAGCATGCCAGGACGGCACGCTGCATACTGGGCTTGGGGGGAGGTCCTGGATCTCCCTATTTAAGGGCGGTCTGAGCAGGACCTCCTCCTTGCCTCCTGATGATCCCGAATCGAACACCCGCCCACCCGCCGCTCTCAACAGTGTGTCTAAGGAGGTTGCTTTGGGGCCGAATAGGAATTTTTTGCAGTTTCCCCTTTAGAGGCGGCTGTTTTTTCGCCTATTCCACACTGACGGTACGGACGGAATGGTTAGGGGGTGCGGCGCCTTATAGTATTAATTAGGCTTCCCTCTGGTCACTGGGGTTGGTAGGTTAGGTGCGGAAATGGGCAGAAGGAGCAACCGCGCATGCTCCTTTGGGCATCTTTTTAAAAGGTGATGGACTGCCTCTCTCCAGGAACTAGAGGTTAGAACAACATTGGGGATTGGAGAGAGGATGCCCATGGGACTCACTGGATCCAATTTCCCTCGTGGATTGGAGGGTGAGCTCCTCCCACACGCCAAGGGGCATGGCTTGGATCCAGGAAAAGATCCAGGTAAAGCTTCACCTGGTTCAGCAAGGAGTTTTTGCCCAATGTTTTGGCAAGGTTTTGGCAGGAATTTCCGCCCCATTAGTTTTTGGCCTCTGCAGGTCCTTTGGTTATAGTTGAATTTGAATATTTGAATATTTAAATTTACGTATTTAAATTTATGTTATTTAAATTTATGTTAATTTTAATAAAGTGACCCTATTTTTAACCCATACACTGTGTCAGCATCTTTACTCTGCTTCTGGGGCAATATGCATGATGCTAATACTTATCACATTTTCTATTCTGCAGTGTGCCAAATGGATGATTAATTTTCAGATTCCAAAAAAAAATTGCTCTTTATTTTTCTATATAAAATGAAAAGAAGATCAGTCATGCTTTTCTTTTCACTTTAACCCTGCTGTTCTGTTCGGGTCTGTGAGACCCGAAATCAAGGTTTGAGACCCTGTAAAAAATTTTCCCTGCATATCTGAAACTTGAAATTTCATGACTTTTCATCATTTCAGGGGTTCTCTCTATGAGAATTTTTTTGGGGGGGTGGGAGGTTTCTTTCTTGCTGAAAAAAAAAAACTCCCTAATGTTATGTTCCCGGGTCACCCTGACCCGGACCGAAAACTCTTCATTTGCAGTGCTTATGTTTGGTCTTTTTGAAAGCTTTTTTCACTTGGAAAGTAGTCTGAACATTTCTTCACACAATGGAATGAAAATTGAACTGAAAAAATTAATCCTTATTGGTTTATTTTGCCCATAAATGTGCCTCCCCCCCCGTTTTTGTGAAAGTTTTTTCAATTTATGGATAGTTTTGCTTGCAAAATGCAGTCTATTTTACTGGAGTTGGTGTGGGAATGGTACCTTGAACATTTCTGAATATAAGAAAAATATAAAGGAACTGAAAAAATGATTCTTACTGTTTTTTTAACATCAGAAATAAGGCCTCCCCCCCCCCTGGCTGCTTGCAACAATTTTCACTTTTTATTTTTTTATGCTCCAAATCCGAAATATTCTTTAAAATCTTACGCATTCATTTACTCAATTTAACAATGCTGATCATCAAAAAAATATTTGTGGGGGTGGGGGAAAAAATTTTTTCTTGGCAAAAAAAAAGTCACATTTACTCTGTTCGGGTCATATAGACCCGGATCAAAATGATTTTTTTTAGGTACTTGAATTTGGTCTTTTTGAAAACTTTTTCCACTGGAAAACTAGTTTGAACATTTATGAACATAATGATATGAAAATTGAACTGGAAAAATTGAGACTTATATTTTTATTTTGATCAAAAAGCCCCTCCCCCCATCCTTTTTGAATTTCGTGTCAATTTATATTTTTTAAGGCTACAAATCCCTAAGGAATTTTCCCCCAAAAGGTTTGATATACTAAATTGAACAATCCTGAACATAAGAAAAATATAAATGAACTGAAAAAAATGACTCTCATTGGTTTATTGTTTTATACTCGAGTATAAGCCTACTCGAGTATAAGCCTATTTGAGTATAAGCATGGGGGCCCATTTATGAGCAAAATAAACCAATAAGGATCATTTTTTCAGTTTAATTTTCATATCATTATGTTCAGAAAGGTTCAAGCTACCAATCCCACACCAAAATAGAATAGTAAAATAGAATGCATTTTGCAGGCAAAATTATCAATAAACTCAAAAGTTTTGATATACTAAATTGAACAATCCTAAACATAAGAAAAATAGAAATGAACTGAAAAAAAAAGATTCTTATTGGTTTATTTTTGAATATAAGACCATATCATTTTATACTCGAGTATAAGCCTACTCGAGTATAAGCCTATTTGAGTATAAGCATGGGGGCCCATTTATGAGCAAAATAAACCAATAAGGATTAATTTTCTCAGTTCAATTTTCATATCATTGTGTGCAGAAATGTTCAAGCTACCAATCCCACACCAACTTTAGTAAAATAGAATGGATTTTGCAAGCAAAACTATCCATAAATTGAAAAAACTTTCACAAAAATGGGGGGGGAGGCACATTTATGTGCAAAATAAACCAATAAGGATTAATTTTTTCAGTTCAATTTTCATTCCATTGTGTGCAGAAATGTTCAAACATGTTTCCAGGTGAAAAAAGCTTTCAAAAAGACCAAACATAAGCACTGCAAATGAAGAGTTTTCGGTCCGGGTCAGGGTGACCCGGGAACATAACATTAGGAACTTTTTTCGAACAGAACAGCAGGGTTAAACTGCATAAGTCTTTATTAAATATGTACTATTCAGAGTAAATTTGACTGCAACTGACATTTAAACATATATGTTTACAGTTCATTTCTAACAGGTTCTGTCAGCTATGTAAGTCTCCCACAGTTTTGTTTTGCAAAAAAAAGGAAATACAAACTCCCTTTATGGTTTAAAATCATGTATTTTACCAGAGCCAAAATAGTATCTCCTGAAACAGTTCTATTAAAATGCTAATAACAGCCTGTACCAGAAAACCATTTGTGAAATGATGGCCTATGATTCTTAGTTCATAGATTAACAGGAAAAGTGAAATTAAAAATCATATGCATATAAGCACTGAATCTTTTGATAGATAGTCTAGAGTAGGGATGAGACAGCATTGTCACAACACACACTGTCACACACAAACAATATTACAGAAAAATTTGCCACCTAAGGTGGACAAATTGTTCTGAAAAAGGTTTAGAGGGAAAGAAAAAAAAATCTTTTACTGAGGTGTTCAAATAATACAGCAGAAAGAAATAAAGTGCAACTCAAAGGGAATGTTCAGCAGGTATAAAAACATAAAAAGGAATTATAAGACTCCAAAAGAGATAAATAAAAGGTGATTAAAAAGTCAATGAACGATGGGACTCCATCATTTTTGTTCCAAAAAGGTTAAGAGATGATGGATGATGATAAAATATATTAATAAATTTTTTAAAAGAAAATTTAGAAAGTGTTCTGCCCGCGTGTCCCAACCGCCCATAATTACAGGATAATTAGTCCCACAACTGTTGTGTTTAGGCCAGGGCCAGCCGTTGCTCCCACAGATGGGAGAGATGCGGCACAAAGTGAGTGCGAAGCCTGGCAGACAGCCAGGAAGATGTGGCAGACAGCCAGGAAGACGTGGCAGACAGCCAGGAGGATGAGGCCACTGGTTCGCAGGACTCAGCAGACAGCCCAGGGGATTTGGCATGCAGTCCCTCAGACAGTCTTTCGTCCTTGGATTCTTCTGCAGATCAATACATAGACCTGCGTAGCCAAAGAGCTATGCAAAGGAGGGATCGATTGAAGGAGTATTACAAGTCATCAGAGTAGCACCTGAGCTGGTTGTGATTCTTATACTGAGGGCTGGGTGTGGTTCCCTTAATGAGGGCTAAAGGTATAAAAGGGAACAAAGGGACAAGGCAAACTGTGGCTGTTTATCTGTGTTATTTCGTGGTTCCTGCTCTGAAGTTTCTGTTCCGTGCCTTTAGAGTTTTCAACCCAGCTATTTCAGACACGTGGGAGGTGAAACCTCTGGGACTTGCTGTTTGCTTCAAAGATTCAAAGGACTCTTGAAACGTCTCTGCCCATTCCAAGTTGTCTTTGTTTGTTTTTCCCTGTGTTTTGTATGCGGTTGAAGTAAGCCTTGCACTATCATTGTTTCCTGACACTAAGGACTGTTTTGAGTAACCCTTTTTTGTTTGTTTAATACAAGTTTGCTGATTAGAAGAGCATGTGTGTGTTTGAATTCTTTTCCTTGGACTGTTACGCATTGCCTGAGCCAGTCAGGCAAACAACAACAGAAAGAAATTAGAAAAATAGAAATAGTAGCATACATATTAACAGATAATAGAATCTATTATAATTAAAAATATGTTAAGCTTAGTAGGTGGAAGTTTAGGATTAGGTGATCTAATTGTATTATTAATATTAATAGTGTATTAAAGTATATTATGAATTTAAATTATTAAGGATTGTAAATTGTTGGGATTTTGAGATATATTCCCGGGAATGATTACGTTTTGTTAATATTTGACTTTATTAGTAGTCCTAGACTTTTGGGATATTGAAATTATAGTGGAACAATGGGTATCTTTCAAAATATTAATAGTAACTTAGTAGGCTACAACAAATACATGGTGCAAAGAAATGTTATTTATGCTTAAATTAATTAATGGAAAAACGATAAAGAATTTAAATGAGAGAATAGTACTGTTGAAGCTGGAAGATTGGCTTATGCATATTTATTTATATTATTACTGTTAGCATTGATTAAAAAAGACTGGATCCAGTCAATAGACTGTCCACTAAATGTGTATTTGTTATATTAAAAAATAAAAAAATTAAAACAAAATAGCTTAACCAAGAGGCAGTTTCTGAAAAAACTTAAAGCAGTAAGGGTGCCAATTAAGGTAAGGATTAGGCTAGTAATACAAGCACACTAGACTCTTTCCTTCCTGCATTCCTTTCTCTGTAAAATATTAGCTCTGTAAAGTGGGAAAACATTTCTTCCAACAAGTGGGAAATCATTTCTTCCAACAAGTGGGAAAGCATTTCTTCCAACAACCGGTTCTCCAAACTGCTCAGATAATTAACATACGGTTACCAGCAGGGGACCACTACTGCCAGTAACCAATAAAGATTTACAAGTGGGCATGACACTAACCAAATATGCAAATTTCTTCACCTCTATTGCATCTTCATGAGAGGAAGGATGATAATGAATTTGTTTTAAATAGTCTTTGAAGATCCTACATTAAAAATGTTTCTGAACTAAGTTCTGAACTAATTTCATTTTTAGTCATATTAAATAGATTCTTAAAACCTGAGGACATTGGTTGGGCAATTTGGGTTTTCCAGTTCTACTCGAAATTCCTCATGTAATATATGGGGTTGCCTGGGTGTCCAAAGGAATAGAGCATAGCATTGCAGCAACATCAACTTGTAACAGCACAAATCCTGTGGCTGTGATTAAAATCAATGAAAGTGCTGAGAGGAAGAATCTGTGTTTGGGGAGCTCAGGAGAAATAGAGACAGACAGAAAGGAGGCATTTTTACTGACAATAGCATAACCAAAGATGACAAAAGAAGACGGAAGATGAAGAAGACAAAGGAGAATGAGAATGGGGAGAAGAGGGGAATGTGGGGGGGAAGGAAGGAAGGAAGGGAGGGAGGGAGGAGGGAAGGAAGGAAGGAAGGATGGAGCGAGGGAGGGAAGGAGGAAGGGAGGGAGGGAGGAAATAAAAAAAGTCAGAAGATGGAAGATGGAAGAAGAAGAGAACTCAGCATCTGGCAGCCATGTTTCAGAACGTTAGGTCAGCACATAGCATAAGGTGAGTATTTGAAGAGTGCAAATTATAATAGTACTAAAAATGTGCAGAAAACAAGCAACATGGGAGCTCTTTTGTGATAAGTGGGTTGGGATCTATGAAAGAGCCTCGTGATATGAATATGAAAGATTCATCCACTCTGTCTCCATTCAGGCCATGCCATCTGCTTGCTGTTGTTTCACAATCAAAACCAGGCTGAAAGTGCAAATGAAAAGAAAGAGAAATACCCTTTATTTTAAATGTGATCATTTTGCTATTTGGTGTCTGAAATAGCTGGAATGAAACAGTACGGCGGGAGTCCTCATGATCTATAAAGCACTTTCTTAGAACCTTTGTAGAGGTGGCCTTTTTCAACCCCTATTAAAACAAAAGAAAATGCCCCGATTTCTTTGCACTGAGACTGCCACACGGAGTACAAAGATATATTGTATTTCCTTTCCCTTTTCTTTTTGGATAGGATAAAATTAATAAAGCCTCGCTGCTGGAAGGATAAACAAGTCAGAGACCATGCTGTGCAGAGTTGTTATCTCTCAACAGTGTAAAAACATAATTGATTTTTCTTTACATTATTTTCCTCACTTAGAATCTGAGTGCATCTTCCAAGTGTCTTCCAAGCCTCTAATCTATTTCTGTTAATATATATCTTTTTGTTCTTCAGCTATACAATGTTGGAGCTGTTATAGGATCAGAACATAAAAAGAGAAATGAACTGCTCACCTTCCGAATTTGGTTAAGTTGTGATTGCAGCTGCAACTAATGTGGGAGGCTAGAAGCTGTGCTAAATAAAACTGCCTCCCTTACTAGCAAGCCTGCCTACAGAAAATCGTGTTAATTACAAATCTGTGACATAGTATTGCATAGCCAGAGTGATACGCGCCTTTCACTCCTCTGCTGTTTATCTTGAAGTATGCATTGAAGCAACTGGAACAATTCCCTTTCACAGAGCATATTTCTACATTAGGATATAGAATGCTGCAAATAGAATCTTCCTGGGTATAGAAATGAATGCATTTTCAGGATTCATAAAATACAGGTGAAAGATATTGGAAGCAGAAAACGATACAATAGAAGAGATAGGTAACTGAACAAGAAGAAAATCATTATAGATCAATGAGATCAATGAAGTGATCTGCAGGCACATATCCTGTCTTTGGTCCCGTCACAAACTACAGTTATTTCTGTTTTTAATTTACAAATGCTTTTTCCATAGAGATAAACTTATATTTAGAATAACTTTATTGTTACTTTAAATCAGGGGTGTCACACTCAAGGCTCTCAGACCCTCCTGCACCTGGAGTTCTTAGATTTGGCCCGTGGGGCCACCCTAGGACCAGCGAAGGACCAGCATGTAGTGCCTCTGTCAGCAAAAAGGGAGCTTGGGGAACTCTATTTTCACTGGCAGAGGGAAGGCCGTTGTAGCAAAAAATGGAGCCTTGGTGGGCTGTGTGTATCCTCTGCCTTCATTTTCACTGGCAGAGAACTGCAGGAGGTTATCATGGCTTAAAATGAACCTCGACAAGTGACTCTTGAATTGGCCCTACCACTCCCCACTCCCTAGGTCAAACACAACCTTGATGCAGCTCTCAATGAAATCGACTTTGACACCCCTTCTTTAAATAAAGATCCAGAGTAGGTCTGTCTGTCCTAACCACTCTTAAGTATATTTGCTAGAAAGGATATTCTGAATTTGTGTTGGAGTTGTTGTTGCTGAAAATAACAGGTGGTGGTGCTTTCTTGCAAGCTGTGTAGCTATCTAAGAGGAGTGCTGAGTTTGTGGGTGACTTCTTCAATAAATCAGCTTACAGTAAAACCAACTAAAATACTCCCTGCAGTTCTGGAAGCTGCTATGAATCTGTATTTTTTTCTCCAATAGTAGTCCTTGCATTGACTTCAAATGTGGCCATAATTTGTTTTTGATAATAGGATGCTGGATGGCATTCAGCTGGTGTTAAAAGGCAAGGATAACATAAACCTGCTCCTATTAAGACACATTTTGGTGGTGGATGTTATGTTTTATTATTTATTTCTTTATTGCTTCTTTCATGAAATATTGTTTTAGAAATATATGGTTTTCTTTGAAGCAAATACTTTAATTGCTCAATTACCTGGAAAGTTTTAATACAGTATATTAATTATATTTATTATTATTAATTTTAATTTGATCATAAAATACAAAACACATCATATAATTACTACAATATATTAGGATTGGAATGTAATTTACTACCCCGAGTGTCTTTGTTCAACCTATACACTCCTACTTGAAGGAAGTAAAGAGGCAACAATATCTGGATGGCAAAGAACCCATAGATTGGCAATTCTAATTTTAAATTACTCTGCCTGGTACAAAATTGGGCTCTGATTGCACAATGGCCCATGTGTAATGAAATTGCCTAGTAAGTACTGTCTTTTTCATTAGCAAGAAATGCTGAATAGTTACAATGAGTCCACTTACTCCTTCACTTACAGAAAAGCATTATGTGAAAGCTTCAGTTGACCTAAGTCATACTGGAGGTCAACTGAGGTCAATATCTATAGATGGGATTGTTTAGTATGCTGTTTCTTTTGTTTTCCTTTCTCTGCTGCCTTAATTGTTTTTTTGGCCTACTATTTCTTATGTTCATTCTATGTTTTGCATAAGGCTGCTTATCTCAAAAGGGGTAATGTGAAGTCATAGAATGATATTAGTAAACATTGACTCACTCCCCAGGCAAACAACAAACTGTAACACATATGGTTCAGCAATGTCCTTTCAGGAAATTTCAAGGCAACTGGGATGATCTTACTGCAGCCATAAATGAAAGAGTTAGATGGCTAGCTTCCTTAAGATATCATGTTATAATATTGGATTGGATTTATATGCTGCTCCTGTCCGATGACTCTATTCCATTATAATACCATGGTGCCATATTATGATGATTTTATCTTAATTTAATATAATATGCTATTGTATTGTATTGTACTGTATTTTGTGTATGTGTTTAAATTTGTATATAAGCATTTGCATCAGCTATGCAGATGCCATACTTAAATGAATAAAATAAACACACCAATATTAACAATTGTGAAAAACAGTGGCAACTGTAGAGAACTGGGGTGGCAGAGCAAGTAGAGTGCTGTACTGCAGGCTGCTGAGGCTGATTGTAGATCTGTAGGTCAGCAGTTCAAATCTCATCACCGGCTCAAGGTTGACTCAGCCTTTCATCCTTCCAAGGTGGGTAAAATGAGGACCCGGATTGTGGGGGCAATATGCTGGCTCTGTTAAAAAGTGCTATTGCTTACATGTTGTAAGCTGCCCTGAGTCTAAACAGAGGGTGGCATAAAATCAATCAATCAATCAATCAATCAATCAAATAAATAAACAAGCAAGCAAGCAAACAAACAAGCGAGCAAACAAACAGGCAAACTATGTAATATGAATCCATGGACTGGAAGAAAATCAGAGACTTTTCTTCACTGACAATCCTAACCTACATTAAGCTAAGGAGAAATCTCCAAAGCATCCTTCAGAGCTACTGTAGGTCTGAGTTGAAGAACTGAACCATTGGCAGGGATGCGATTCTAAAATGTTACAACTCAGTCATAGAGCTGGACGATTACAGCTACCCATCCTGCCATGGAGGATGGGTTCAGCTAGGTGCCTTAACTTATGATCTCAATACCTTATGAAAAGATTTATTGTCCCAATTGTGGTTGTTAGTTAAGGATTATTTGTAAATGTCATACTAAAAATTAAAAAGGATTTGTGGTGTTTCCTTGTCAAATTTAATATTATGCATATTTTTGATTTTTACTCACCTTACCTACTGAACATTATTTGTCTGACTTCCTTATCTGCAAAGATTTAAACCAACTCAAAAAGATGCATGAATGACATACCTTGGAATGGCTAATATGTCACTTTTTTCCTGTCTGGAAATGCTTCAAATGCTAATAGTGCAACCATAGTTCCCTCTAAGCTGAGCAGTGAGCAATCGCTCACTTAAAAATCATCATCAACTCAGAGTTTTCCAAACCTGCCCAGAAGCCGAGAGGGAAAGAGTGAGAGGGAAGGAGAGAGAGAGGAAGAGAGGAAGAGAGAGAAACAGAGAAAAGAGAGGAAGGAAAAGAGAAAGAAAAATAATGGGAGTAAGGAAGAGAGAAAGAAAATCAAAATCTAGTTTGAAACTAGCTCAACTATTTAAGTGGCATTTTGATATTGATAGAGTTGCCCTATTATGAGCTCACTGTTATAGACACACAGTATTTATTTATTTATTTATTTATTTATTTATTTATTTATTTATTTATTTATTTATTTATTTATTTATTTATTTATTTATTTATTTATTTATTTATTTATTTATTTATTATTTCTGTGCCTCCCAGTCCTGAAGGGACTGCCACTCAGACACTATACTTTTCCGCCCCCCCCCCCCAAAAAAAAAATTAGAGGGAACACTGAGTGCAACTCTTAGCCATCTCCATATTATGAAAGCTCAGCTGTAATTATTAGAATTGAATTTCCCAAAATTTTAAAGTTTTTCTATGAAGATCTTGAGTTATGTTTAATAAACGCAATGTAAATGACACTATTGAAAGTTACATTTCCCATGAACATATTTAATTTCCTCATTTGGTTTGGGTACCTGTAGATCAGTGTTTTTCAACCAGTGTGCCGTGGCACACTAGTGTGCCGCGAGACATGGTCAGGTGTGCCGCGAAGCTCAGCAAGAGAGAGAGAGAGAGAAAGAAAGAGAGAGAGAGAGAGAGAAAGAAAGCAAGAGGGAGAGAAAGAGAAAGAAAGCAAGAGAGAAAGAGAGAGAGAAAGAGAGGCAGGGAAGGAGAGATAGAAAGAACAAAAAAGAGAGGAAGGAAGAGAGAAAGAAAGAGGGATGGAGAGAGAGAGGAAGGGAGAGAAAAAGGGAGAGAAATAGAGCGAAAGGGAGGAAGAGAGAGAGAGAATTTTTTTGTCCAAACTTTTTTTAGCCCCCCCCACTCCCCCCCCCGCTCAATGTGCCCCACGATTTTGTATATGTAAAAAATGTGCCGCAGCTCAAAAAAGGTTGAAAATCACTGCTGTAGATGTCCTGCAGAGATTTGGTCCGTTGCATCAAAAATCTACTAAATCTACTAAGTTTGAAATTTTGGGAATGGTTTACATGAATATAATGAAATCTTAATGTATTTAATCAAATTCTTCAGTTCCTAAAATGGTATCATCTATTTTTAATGTATAATATGGTCTTTAAATGTTCCTGTAATCTGACATTTAAAGTCCATGTTCACTGTTTTCTCAGTTCTACAGGAAAATCGACCAGTTTTCATGCATAAACTCAGCTGTTAGCATCTCAAAGGACAGTCTATTTCAGACATTCATCTGCATAATGATATATCCTCAATATTTCTGTTAATAAAATTTATGTTACATGTTCTGGCTGGAGATTTATAAGTCATTTCTGTTTAGTTGTTTGATGCCTTCAAGTCAATATTGACTCTGTCCCCAAAGTTTTCATGGCAAAGTTTTTCAGAAGTGGTTTACTCTGGTTTGCTCAAACCAGATGACTTTATTATAAAGATAGAGCTAGAGCTCACAGTCTCCCAGTTTCTGGCCTGGTGCCTTTAACCACTACACCAAACTGGTTTCCGTAACCATAACCTTTCATAAAACACTGCCTTCATTCCTTATTTTCCATGGGCATAAATCATGTTAGCTAAGTAAAGGAAATATTGGATTGGAAGGGTAATAGAATGAATGGTATCAAATACAATTATTCATATCAGTATTTTATTTTGACACATTCTAAACTTGTAGTCAGCAGTTATAATGATGGATGTATTCTGGTCTCAACACAAATTAACTGGAAAGATGGTGCTATATGAGATCCAATGTCAGTGTAAGGCAGTGTACAAGCTTTTCATAATGGACCATTTACTGATAGATATGTAGTATTTTTGTGGAAACCACTGTTAAGCTGAACTGTATTTTTTTTCTTTAGCTTAATATCTTGTTTTATTCTTAAATCTTGAAATATGTAGAAAAAGTCCTTTGAAGTGAGTTCCATAAATTGTTATTCTCTTTGTTTAGTCAGCACCAGTGTTGTCATTGCCATCATTGCAGAAATGCTTTATGTGTCTCACAGCATGTTCACTTCCTTGCTCAGCTTATGTCAGACTGAGCAAGCTGGACTGGAAACATAAAAGCAGGCATTCGAGAGTATAAAACTTGAATCAGTAAATTTAATGTAGACAAGCTAATGAATATGAAGGAATTCCAGTAACTGTCATGTCTCAAATGTAAGTTTTATTTATTGTGAAATCAAGGCTGAAATTCCTATTTTTTTCTGCTTACATTATATATGTATAGTTTAAATTTCCATGTTAAGATTGTTTAATGTCATAAAAAGATGTCAGAGGAAGGCCAGGAGAAACATATTCTACCTGAGAAATATAATTTAAAAGAGGAAACCTGTGTATATATAGAAAATAGGAAAAGTTGAAATATGTAAAAAAAAAATGACCCTCAAGTGAAATCTATTAAGCTGGATAAAAGGAAGTCAGAAATAGTTTTGACAGGACACAAGGCTGTAAAGAAGGAAGAAGATAATGTGCTGGGTCCAGATTTAGCTTTCTATCCATTTTTCTATTATTATTATTATTATTATTATTATTATTATTATTATTATTATTATTATTATTATTATTATTATTTCAGGGAAGCTTTGTGACATCATAGCAAATGTAAGTCAGCCAAAAAGTATTGTTAGTAACATGTAAATTATGCTAAATGAATTTTATGATTTTGAGGTTTAAGTTAAGATTTTAAGAAGGGGATAGATAGATAGATAGATAGATAGATAGATAGATAGATAGATAGATAGATAGATAGATAGATAGATGTGGATCGAGGAGGACGCCCCACCAAAATCAAATAATTAATCAAAACAAGTAACAAACTAATGACAAAACAATCACAAGATTGCAATCCAGTCACTAAGCAACCATAAACATATGCTGACGTAAAGATATACTTATGTTTACTTCTAGTTGTGAAGCCTGAAGCTATTAAACATGTTAGTAAAGATATTTCTAGGAAGAATAGTACAAGGTAAAATTCAGTTGAAAAAGTCTTCTTAGAAAAGACAAAAATCACATTTATGCACACTATCTTAGATATGTATAGTATTTATGCAGCAATAAACCCTTCCTGCTGATATATACAGTGAAATAATAGTTAAATCTATTAATGGGACCAACTGTTATTCTCATGCCTTGCTTGAATAAGTAAAGTGTTTTAGATATTAGCAAGATAAGAACTAAGAGGAAAAGAACATCTTATTGTGACTGATTATGAAGACACGCACAAACATATATAGCTGGTTCTGAAAAGAAAAATTACTGAAAATAGGGCAGGTATTGCATGAATCCATCAATTCTGACAAATATCTGAGCTTCCCTCCCCCCCAATATACAATAAAGCTTTGGGGGATTTATTTTAGAATTGAGAATACAATTTTACACTCACTGGACATAAAATAAGACAAGCTTCATGAATGCATATGCAACATATGTCAAAGTCAAGATCTGCGGGCCGGATCCAGCCTGTTATGTGGTTGGATCTGGCTTGCGGGATCATCCTGATCTACCCAATGCAAAGAGGAAAGATCAGGCCAGAGTAGCTTTGGTCTGGTCTATCCAATGCGAAGAGGAAACATACTAGCAGTTTGGGGAGTGGTGTTAAACTGGCCACATCTACCCAGTTGCCCACACCCACCTGGCCCTCCAAGGTCAACCACAGCCCTGATGCGACCCTCAATAAAATTGAGTTTATTACCCTTTCCATAAAAGGTAGGAAGGAAGGAAAAAAGAAAGGAAGGAAGAAAAGATGGAAGGAAGGAAGGAGGGAAGGAAGGAAGGAATTCAATGGGGAAAACCCACAGGAAGCTAGAAGTCACTTTTGATCCAAATGCTTTTTTGCCTAGCTTTGTCATTGTATTTCTATATTAAGGTAAGGAAAACATCTCTAAAATGAATATCTGGGGTATTGGCTGCCTAGTTATTGTTTACAGGATTCTCCTGTAGAATCAGACTTTTATTCTTGCTTAATTTACACAAGTCATGTGTTATAATTTAATCTTAAATAAATGGTTTATCACTGTCCCATATGAAAGATAATGAAGTAACCAATTTCCTGTTATGAAATAACTCTCAATTATATCAGAAAAAAAAGAATATACCACATCTATCTTGAATGGGTATAGATGTCAATATAGTAGCTCTAGACGATTCCTCCCATGTGAGAAAAATGCAGCATTAGATTAATTTAAATCAATGCATTTACTTTATAGAGATTAATAATTAAGTAACAATTGTTTTATTCCCTAATGTCCCAGAGGGTTGACTAAGAAAAACTGGGTTAAATTAATGTTTAAGCTAGATATCAGGAAGGCATTTGTGACTGTATGAGCTCTCAGGTAGTGCAGCAAGCTGCTTCCACATTACACGTTGAGTTGTCCTTTGCTAGAAGTCTTCAAATGGAAACTGGATGGCCATCTGTTGTAGTGAATCCTGTAAACAGCAGTGGACCTACCTCTATTATTGTCCAATTCTATGATTCTGTGGTTGTAAATTTTGAATATTACATAAATCAGTGAGTGGAGATGATAAGAACTTTTCAGCCATTAACCTGATGAAATCCCAGTGCAACCCGGGTTATGTAAGATGCACCTTATGTATAAAGAATGTGAAAATACAGCAACTTTACATGGGGCTACCTTTGAAAAGTGTTTGGAAACTTCAGATCGTGCAGAATGTGGCTGCGAGAGCTATCGTGGGGTTTCCTAGATTTGCCCACGTTTCTACAACACTCCATGGCCTGCACTGGCTGCCGATTGGTTTTCGGTCACAATTCAAAGTGTTGGTAATGACCTTTAAAGCCATTCATGGCATTGGACCAGAATACCTCCGGAACCGCCTTCTACCGCACGAATCCCAGCGGACGATAAGGTCCCACAGAGTTGGCCTTCTCCGGGTCCTGTCGACCAAACAATGTCATTTGGTGGGCCCCAGGGGAAGAGCCTTCTCTGTGGCAGCCCCGGCCCTCTGGAATCAACTCCCCCTGGAGATTAGAACAGCCCCCATACTCTTTGTCTTTCGCAAGTTACTCAAGACCCACCTATATCGCCAGGCATGGAGGAATTAAGACATCTCCCTCAGGCTTTCTTATATTTTATGTTTGGTATGTATGTGTTGTATGGTTTTTAAATTGTTGGGGTTTTTTAATGTAATTTTATTATTAGATTTGTTCCATTGTTATACTGTTTTTATTGTTGTTGTGAGCCGCCCCGAGTCTTCAGAGAGGGGGGGGGCATACAAATCTAATAAATTGAACTGAATTGAGTTGAACTCTTCATGTTTGCAAACCTTCAGCATATTAGCATAGAAATGTATCTCAATAGTTTTCAAACATGGGAAGGATTTTTATAAACATATCCATCAGGATGTGAACTGTTATGCTATGCAGTTAATTTAATTTGATTTGATTTATCTGACTTCTGTGCTGCCCAATACCATGGGACTCAGGGTGACTTACAACAATATAAAATATAATACAATGGTTTAAAAAAGTCAAATATCAAATATTAAAAAACAGCAAAACTCCATTATAAAATCCAATAAAACTCTACAATCAGAACAAACATACATACCCAAATCAATCACACTTCAGTCTTGACAAGATGGTAATATTCACGGCCCCCAGGACTTCTGGCAAAGTCAGGTCTTCACAGCATTTCAGAAGGCCAGTAGAGTGGGAGCAGTATGGACATTGTGGGGGCGGGGAGAGTTGGTCCTGTAGAGCTGGGGCAGCCACAGAGAAGGCCCTCCCCCATGGTCCCACCAACCTGCGTTGCTCAGTCAATGGGACCCAGAGAAGATCAGTCCTGTGAGATCTTATTGGTCCATGGGAAGTATGTGGGAGGAGTCCAAACCATAAATAGCCTGATCCTAAGGCATGTAGGGCTTTATGGTGATAACCAACACCTTGAATTGGGACTGGAGACTAATTGGTAGCCAGTGCAGCATGTGGAGCTTGACAGTTCACAAGGCTGCATTTCCTATCTGCATTCTCTGAACATTCTTCAAGGGTAGCCCCATGTAGAGTGTATTGCAATAATAGAAACATAGAAACATAGAAGTCTGACGGCAGAAAAAGACCTCATGGTCCATCTAGTCTGCCCTTATACTATTTTCTGTATTTTATCTTAGGATGGATATATGTTTATCCCAGGCATGTTTAAATTCAGTTACTGTGGATTTATCAACCACATCTGCTGGAAGTTTGTTCCAAGGATCTACTGCTCTTTCAGTAAAATAATATTTTCTCATGTTGCTTTTGATCTTTCCCCCAACTAACTTCAGATTGTGTCCCCTTGTTCTTGTGTTCACTTTCCTATTAAAAACACTTCACTCCTGAACCTTATTTAACCCTTTAACATATTTAAATGTTTCGATCATGTGCCCCTTTTCCTTCTGTCCTCCAGACTATACAGATTGAGTTCATTAAGTCTTTCCTGATACATTTTATGCTTAAGACCTTCCACCATTCTTGTAGCCCGTCTTTGGACCCGTTCAATTTTGTCAATATCTTTTTGTAGGTGAGGTCTCCAGAACTGAGTATTCCAAATGTGGTCTCACCAGCACTGTAATCAGGATGAATAGTGATGAGGGCCTGAGTAACTGTGCACAAAGCCTCATGGTCCAAATAGGGTCGCAACTGGTACACCAGGCAAACCTGGGCAAAGGTCCCCCTGGCCATAGTCGAGACCTAGTAACCAAGGCTCAGCTGTGGATCCAGGAGGACTCACAATTTGTGGACCCTTTCTGATGGAGTCAAAGTTCCCTACCCCCAGAACAATGGATGGACAGATGGAATAGTCCTTCAGAGGAAATGCCCAGAGCCACTTGTCAGGGTTGAGTTTGTGCCCATTGGTTCCCATCCAGACCCTTACAGCTTCCTGGCACCAGCAGATCACATCAACCGCTTCACTGAATTGGCATGGGGTGGAGATGTCGAATTTTCTGTCTGCAAGGTTCAAATCCTGATAAGGGTATGACTAACTGAAGAGAGAAAAATAGCTTGAAATAGATCTATACTTGTCTCCCTTTCAATTATCAACAAAAATATGTTAAACACACACACACAAACAAACATTGTTTTGTATAACATAACAATGTTATTTTATTTTATTTATTTTATTTTGTTTATTTATTTGCCAAACATATACAGGAAAGTAGTTTGTATAAACATAACATAAGTAAAAAGTAATGATAAAAGAGGACAATAGGACAGTAGGACAGGGATGGTAGGCACAAAGGTGCACTTATGCATGCCCCTTACAGACCTTTTAGAAATTGGGAGAGAAAAAGGGCCCATTTATTAAAGCGGTAACAAAACTATTAGCTATTGCTAGCCTTTGTATTTCCAGTCAAATCAACTGAAGTGTATAAAATAAATCTCTAAAATGAAATGATTAGCCTCTGTCACAGTATATCGGTTAATGCTATTGTGTAACAATATCAATCAAAATAGATTTTACATCTTTCATTGATCTTTTTTTCCTCCTAAAGTATAAGTCTCAAAACAATTATCACATGGATAAGCCCATTCATATAAAAGCTAATGGATAAGATGTACAAAAACCACAATTGTCTTGCATTGATGGTAATTATACAGATAACTGACAACAACACAGTAGCTGGATTCCACTCAGTCTAATTGTTCATAAACAAAAGATTTGGATATATTTTCTTTATTCAGTTGAAGTTGAGGTAATCAGGCACAACTATAATCCTGAGACTCACCATGGGGAAACACTTTGAGGGGTATGGAAATGTAGATGAGAAGGCTTCAAGCTTTAGTATATATATCTTGAAATCAATCCCAGGTCTGCTGAGGCATAAGTTCCATGAGGTACCGGTAAGAAACCAGAAAAATGTGAACTGTCACTTCTATAATTCAATAGTATGAAAACATAGAGTGCCTTGCTATTATCTGCAAAGGTTGTTGTTGTTGTTTTGCATAAATGTAATTTTCTCTCAACTGTCCCATGCTCAGAAACTCAGCAGAGTCTGACCTGTTATAATTTGGATGAGTTACCTCCAGGAAATACCAGGTCTGTAGCAGGGGTGGGCCCCTACCAGAACCAGGGGGGACACCGCTTTGGTAGCAAAAATGGAGCTCCATGTGCAGCTCCATCACCACCATCAGATTCCGGTGAAAATCACCATTTTTTTGCTTCCACACATGCAGGGAAGCAAAGACTTTGGCGATTTTTGCTGAAATCTCACTGTTCAAGGGACATTCGCATAAGATTTTGGCTGCTGCACATGCACAGCAGCTAAATATTGCTGTGGTGCCTATAGTGGCAGAGCCCCAGCCATGCAGGCAGCAGCAACAGTTCTGCTGCTAAGCTGCTGCCTCCCGGCCTGCTCGCTGCGCCGCATCTTCTTGGCATGGTGAGGGTGAAGCAGGAAGTGGGTGTTGCTCCTGCTACTGCAGGACGGTGAAGCCGCTAAGAAATAAGAAAGCACATGACTGAGGCTCTTCCCCGAAAGGTAAGGGCTAGCGTGGTGCTTGATGCGAGCACCGGGGCTCGGTGGGCCATGAGCGCTGGGCCACAAGTGCCAGGGCTGGTCAGGCAGCGAGCACTGGGGCCACAACCACTGGGGCTGGACTTACCTGTGGGTTTTTTTGTCAATTTTTGTTCTCACGTGAGATTCAGGTGCTGCGCATGTGCAAAAGCCAAATCTTGCACTGGAAATGATGGCCCATCCCTGGAATCTATAGGCTGAAATAAGAAGTTTAAAAATAATCTAAGAAGAAGCCACTGTTCTAACCCAGCAGTCCCCAAGGGACCATTTTCATGTAAGACATTTTTTTCACGGACTGCAGGGGGATGGCTTCATTTTCACCTGCTCACCTGCTGCTCACCTCCAGCTATGTAGCCTAATTCCTAAAAGGTTATGGAACCCTGGCCTAACTCTTATATACTATTATATACAATTGTCAAGATCAAGATAATTAAAAATCAAGGTCAACTTGAAAGAGATCTTACTTGAACCGTTTTCCCTTAGTCAGTTAAAAAAAATTTATTGAGAAAAACTTTAGAAAATGACATTTAAACAACCATATAAAAATGTTTTAATGCCTGCAAATGCATTAGAGCAATTGCATTTCTGTACTCTGAAAAGAATTATAAGAAGGAAAAACATTTTCTCTAGTCACTGCAGAACTATAAAATACATTTAAAGTGCTGTTAGTTTTTCCAGTTGCCACACTACACATCTCTCCAAAGGTATCCCTAATAAAAAATCTTTTGTCTTCATTTCGTCAAATATGTTAATGTAAATTCTTTTCAAGTCCTCTTTGTACAATAAATGTATATTTTTGAATATTCAGACAGGAGAGTCTCAATCATAAATCATGCTGGATGAGAATTATGGAGAATACAATCCCAATACCATTTTTTAAAATTGGGAAGGCTGCAGAAGTATATTAATATTTGCCAGCTTCTCAAATCATGAGAAACTGGCAAATATTAATATATTTATACACATATACCCATGTATGCTTCCATTCTAGATAATTGACATGAACAATTGTCAGCAATGTTTTTGATTCTCATGTCCCCAATAATGTTGATGTGAGTCATAGTTTTTTATGAGAATTGATAATTATGGTTATTGCCATCATGTAGGTGTCAGGTCTTAGTGATTACATAGAAAGATTTTTCTTCAAGGTGATTTATCCCCAACCTGGGCTTTCCAGTGGTGCATCTATTGCCACTCTAAACCACTTCTATTTTCACCCACCTTTCCAAGCATTATAGAATTTCCAGAGAATTAGGTCTTTATATACAGTATGTCTCTGAAATACAAAGCTAATTTGGTTGGGGGTTATTTGTACCCCGATTGACCTTTCTGAGGTCTTTTTATTTGGTATATTCAGCTATCTACAGTATTTTCTGATGTCTTCTCCAGTGTTAGAAGTGTTAATTAATGTTCTTGCTTCTTCTTCTGTGAATCTTATCCCTTTCAAAGAAATTTATCTACTAGAAAATAATCGTATCTAACATTTATATATTTATCTTCTATGAATTATATTACCATAAATAAAACAAAATATATACAGACACAAATTATTTATATCATACCCATGTTTCCCGAAAATAAAACCTGTCTTATATTTCTTTTGAACCCTGAAATAAGTGCTTGGCCTTATTGCCATGTACTCAAAAGGCCAATTGGGCTTATTCTCAGGGGATGTCTTATTTGGGGGGGGGGAACAGGGTAGTAAGCAACTAGTTTTCAAGCTTGGACATTGTTCGGACTACTGTGAGATGCTCCATGTCTTTGGAAGTTGCAGCAGTGAAAGTAGTGCTGGCAATTTTGGCATTATGTTGTTCCTTCTCATGCCTATGTAACATCATGGGTGTCAGTTGGTTTTCAGTTGTGTTTCAAGGTACTGGTTATGACCCTAAAGTCCTTATATTATACACCCAGTAAATTTGTAGGATGACTTTTCTTCTAGTGTTTCTAAGCACCCCACCCCCTTTTCTACCAGTTTGGAGATGCGTGCATGCACAGTTAATCCATAATGACCTCCAGGTGGGTGGGCTGAGCCTCCTGCCAGTGTCGCTACCGGTTTGCCTGAACTGGGGTGAACCGGTAGCAACCCACAACTGATGCTCAGGCTATCTTCTATCAAACAGCATCATCCTGATGGACCAAGGGATTATACCTGTGGAACACCATACCATTGAGATCTGTTTGTCCTCAATCTTGTTAGCTTTTCATAAAGCATTGGAGGCATAGCTATTCACCTTGGCTGTTGGGCCAGAAGGTTAAGAAAACTCTGCTTTAACCTCAGACATTTTTATTGGGTTCTTTTAATTGCTATTTGTTTTTGTACATTGTCCAGAATCACTGTCATGATATAGGAGGCTATGTTAATAATTTAAATAAAATCCTAGAACAGATGAATTGTTTCAGTGATTAAAATCATCTAGTCAAAATCATCTAGTCCATTATTTTTTACTTGATTTCTCCGGCCGGTACTGATAAACACTTGTAAAACAAAATATAATTCGTGTTAAACCTGCATGCTGTGTGTTCCCCACCACCTTTAGCTAACGTCGGCATACTCAAGTGATTAGCCAATCCAAAGCTGATTCCTCTTCCAGGATTTGCATAATCGACACCCACCTGATCTTTGGGTGTGCTGGCGTCTGACGTCATCCAATAGAACAGTAGCTGACTACCACCTGCCAGCTGGCTTTACCGGTGTCAGCTTTCATCTTCCAGCAAGCACCGTGTCAAAGCTTTTATCACACCACCCACTGAATGTCAGCCCCAGACCTGGAGGTATGCAGAGCTGACAATTAAATCTTGTGGAACTTGGGGGAGTTCGGGATGGTCCAATCAATAGTGGCTTAACTAGCAGGGGTATTACAAACATGAAATATTCAAAGCAAAATTACCTTTGGCTGTGGATTTAAGTACAATTAACAACATTGTGAGCATTGTTTAGTAACAACAGAAAAGCTCAAATGTGTTTTATTCGATCCTATCTTTTCTTGGAAAAGTCTGGATATGTTTAACAGTAAGCAAACTTTAGGAATAAAGGGAATATAACCTTAAAATAAGTTTTGTTGTGTGCTATAAAAACAGCAGGATATTTTCTGTCCAGTTTATTTCCTGAAGTTGTAATTTTGAAATAGCAGATTTTCTAGAGGCTGCAAGAAAAAAACTCTTTAGAAACATAGAAACATAGAAGTCTGACGGCAGAAAAAGACCTCATGGTCCATCTAGTCTGCCCTTATACTATTTTCTGTATTTTATCTTAGGATGGATATATGTTTATCCCAGGCATGTTTAAATTCAGTTACTGTGGATTTATCTACCACATCTGCTGGAAGTTTGTTCCAAGGATCTACTACTCTTTCAGTAAAATAATATTTTCTCATGTTGCTTTTGATCTTTCCCCCAACTAACTTTATGTAGCTAAAATTCCAGGGACAGACCACTTTGATATAAATTGTTCTCCTTCCATATTCCTCTGTGTCATCTTCATACCTACCACCTGCGAGAGGCGCTGGGTGGGCAGGGCAAAAGGCGGCAGGGAGCCACTGTGACAGGTGCATGGGTGGGGGGGAGAACGGTGGCAAGCGGGGGTGAACGGCAGTGGCAAGCGGCCACTTACCCTTTTTTAGGCTATTTCCGGGAAAATACCCGGAAATCTCATCCTCGTGTGAGATTAGGATTCTGTGCATGTGCAGATGCTGAATCCCATGTGAGGGGGTGCGCATGCTGGGCGCGGGGGTGTGCAGGTGTGAGGGCGTGTGCTCCCAACCCGTTATGGTAGGGCTGGGAATGATAGCCCACCCCTGGTTGTGCACATACATGTGGGAGGGCAGTGCATTATGGATATGGGCACACACATGCACGCTATCATACATGTGCACACCCTTTTGGCACCTGAGCCAAAAATGGTTCACCATCACTCGTCTAGATGGTGCCTGTGATAGTGCCACCAATATTTCACCTTTTGTAATGTGCCCTGCATATACAAAGCACATAAAAATGGGTGAAACCTTGATGCAGTTATCATTGTGGCCACCATCATTTTTGAACAAACACCCCTGTCTTTCCCTCTTTTCACACATGTTTCAAAATAAGAACACTTATTCTGAAAAGCACAGTACTTATCTTTCTGTTTATTAATCCAACCCAGTTTATTTAGGTTACTTCCACACTTCTAAACTTTAGAAGCTCTTTAATGAATAGCAGAGGCCCTGCTTGTGCAAATTAGGGTCAGGGAATCATAGAACTGAAAGGAACCACAAAATCATCTAGTCCAACTCCCTGTTGATTGTAGGACTCACCATAGCGTGTCTGACAGATGTTTATCTATCTCTGTTAGATTAGTTCTAAGGAAAGAGAACTCAGCATAACTGTAATGCATAGCCTGCTCCACTGACATAGTGCTCATACACTTAGAAAGCTCCTCTGATGCATAGCCTAAACCTCTTTTCTTGTAGATTTATTTTATTTTTGTCTCATGGACATATCCCACCTTTATTTTGTTCAACTCAATGACTCTGTTCTATTTTCTGCACAACAGCCATCCTATTAGGTGGTTGGGTTTGGAGACTCTTGATTTGACTTTTGAAGCAACAGAGACCATATCCATATCCTCTTCTGTGTAATAGATAGCTTTTCAGAAATTTGAAAACGACTATCTGTCCTAGGGTTGTATTTTATTTATTTATTTATTGCAGGCTAAACATATTGAGATCCTTTTACCATCCCTCATGGGAGCTATTCCCAGTTATTTCTGAAAACCAGTTATTTCTACTTGAGATGAGGTGGAATTTGAGGCTTGGTTGTGCAATTGTTCAGACATACCAATATTATTTGCAAGTTGGAAGAGGCAAACATTGTACAAAATGTTTCCTGGGCAGGATTATGTCTTGTATTTCACAGGTCAAGGAATAACATTTTAAAAGGCTATAAATGCTTTAACAGCATTCTAACTCAACCATCAAGGATATTATTAGCATATAACCACTATATTTGTGTAAAGCAGTAGTTTGCAACATGTAACTACAGTATGAAACTACCCTGTTGCAGACGAGCACATTTTCTTACTTATGGCCATCCGAGGAATTAAAACTTTTGTCACATGCAGTAACCATTGCACTTGTGGTCTGTTTTAAATTAAACTCCACCAGATATTCAAATGGCAAGCCATGACTATAGCAAAGATTTTCTTTAATGTTCTTGTGTCAACTATTTGCTACTCCATCTAATTTTGAGATATACATTGAAAAATAGTTTTGGTTCTTCAGCTTGGTGTGGAACTTCAGAGAAACTTCGAGTTCTTTGGTTGCACTGTAGTCTTGGAGCTATTGAAAGTATATTAGGGGAGCTAATATTTTTATTCAGATCACAATTTGAAAATAATAGCAATTCTAAGACTGTTGTGGTTCAGCCTGAGCCAGATCAAAGACCAGCTGCGTCTCTGCTGGCTCCATGCCCGGGGGAGGCTGAGAGCGGAGAGGAGAGGAGAGTTCTTTGCAGTCATACAGTGCAGACAGCAATCACGAAAGTGAAGGTGATGCAAGGCCTGGGAGCCCTAGGGAAGGGCTATCTCAAGCAAGTAGCTGTGATTCCCTGGAGTCCCTGGATGATGACGCACAAGCTATCATTAGTATGCGGCAGAGACGCATAGCTCAAAGGAGAAATCAACTGCGTAGATATTATCAGCGTTGAATGAGAAACACCAGGGGGTTGAATGTGGTCTTCATTAGCAGGGAAGGGTTTATAAGGCATGAGAACCATTCCGGCAGCGTGGAGTGTTATCAAAGGGGAGTTGGTGTTATCTGCATTTTCTCTCAGCATTTTTGTTCCTGGCTCGTGGCCCAGCAGCCTTGAAGATTGGTGGGAGGTGTGTGTCTGTTAGCTCAACAGCCTCGTCTGGCATTAAGGATCCTGTGTTTCTGTATGAACAATTGCCTTCATGTATCTATATGGAGTTCCAGTGTTTTCCTGATCTGTAAGGACATTTTCTGTTGGCTTCTTTTCTCTTTACCATTATAAAACTGTGTTTGGATTCAACCGGTGTGTCTGGCTTATCTTTTTGGGTTGGTCATAGCTTCCAGAGTGACCCAGACAGAACAAAGACATGCTTAAATTTTTTTTTTGCATGTTACTTTCTCATTCTTCACTCTGAAAGACTAGACCAGTGATTTGTCACCGAATGCCAAAACTGGAGCATGCGTGTGCATGAACATGCATGCATGCTGGAGTGCTGGAACCTGGAAGGTAACAGCTGACATATGTGCATGCATGTGGTAGCAAGCTGCTCTTCTGGATTCCATGGCATGCATGCATGCTAACCAGCTGGTCTGGCATGCATGCACAACAGCCACCTGTTCTCTTCCAGGTTCTGGCAGACACATGTGCAAGGCCAGCTGGACCTTCATGTGCTGGAACCCATAAGAGCATCTGGCGATGGTGCACATGCCACAGAGATTTCTCTGTGTGCCACATCTGGTACGTATGCCATAGATTTGCTATCACAGGATTAGACAATCAATGGTGTTTAGACCTGTTCTTAGAACTGGTAGTGGTAGTGGTGGGAGGCTGCACCCACCCACCTGGAATGCTTCTTCACAGGTATGTACAGTGATCCCCCGGTTATTGCGTCCCCGACCATTGCGAACAGGGTAATTTGCGATTTTTGAACCCGGAAGTCAAAACACCATCTGCGCATGCGTGCCCTTTTTTCTATGGGCACGCATGCGTAGATGGCGCCGGGCAAATCAGCTGCTGGGCGGCTTCCCAGGGTCTTCTCCTGACTCCTAAAGCGGGGAAGTTCGCCAGGAGTCAGCGGAGAAGCAGCGCGCCTGTTTTAAATGATCGGAGCCGGCCTGGGGGGGCTTTCCAGCAACCCACGAGCCCCCAACCCGGGCTCGTGGGTTGCTGGAAAGCCCCCCCAGGCCGGCTCCGATCCCCCAGGCCGTGTCTCCTTCTCCCTTCTCCTCCTCTTCTTCCCTGCTCTTCCATCCTTCGCCGCCGAGGTCACCAGGAAGGGAGAAGAAGAGTCAATGAACGGCGCCAGCCGCCGCCTCGCCCAACGCAAAGCGCAAGAGCCCAGACCCGGAGGCAACCCGCTCGCTGTCTGCGGCGCTTCGAGTTTCTCCTCCCGGAGGCGCGCTCGGTGCTCGCTTCAGCGGGGGAAGACCCAGGGAAGGTTCCTTCGTCTGCTGCCCACGGAAAGGGGAAACCCGGATCTTCGGCTGCAGCGAGCGTCGAGCGCGCCTCCGGGAGGAGAAACTCGAAGCGCCGTGGACAGCGAGCGGGTTGCCTCTGGGTCTGGGCTCTCGCACTTTGCGTTGGGCGAGGCGGCGGCTGGTGCCGTTCATTGACTCTTCTTCACCCTTCCTGGCGCTCGCTGTCCGCGGCACTTCGAGTTTCTCCTCCCAGAGGCGCGCTTGGCGCTCGCTGCAGCCGAAGATCCGGGTTTCCCCTTTCCGTGGGCAGCGGACGAAGGAACCTTCCCTGGGTCTTCCCCTGCTGCAGTGAGTGCCGAGCGCGCCTCCGGGAGGAGAAACTCGAAGCGCCACGGACAGCGAGCGGGTTGCCTCCGGGCAACATGTGTTATTCGGGAAGCTGGGAGGGAGGCGAGGCGACGTTCACTCTCGCTTGACTGCAAGCCAGAAGCTTCGTCCTCCCCCGCAGATTGATGGCTGCCAATCTCTGCTCTTCCCCAACAGGAGTCTGCAACCTTGGAAACTTTTAAGACTTGTGGACTTCAACTCCCAAGGTTTCCTTACATGCTTTGCTAGCTGAGGAATTCTGGGAGTTGAAGTCCACAAGTCTTAAAGTTGCCAAGGTTGGAGTCCCGGAGGAGAAAACGTAAAATCGGCCTACAGATCTCGCAGCTGTTCATGCTGTCAAACTTACCCGCTTCGAGTTTCTCCTCCCGGAGGCGCGCTCGGCGCTCGCTGCAGCAGGGGAAGACCCAGGGAAGGTTCCTTCGTCCGCTGCCCACGGAAAGGGGAAACCCGGATCTTCGGCTGCAGCGAGCGCCGAGCGCGCCTCCGGGAGGAGAAACTCGAAGCGCCGCGGACAGCGAGCGCCAGGAAGGGAGAAGAAGAGTCAATGAACGGCGCCAGCTGCCGCCTCGCCCAATGCAAAGCGTGAGAGCCCAGACCCGGAGGCAACCCGGTCGCTGTCCGCGGCGCTTCGAGTTTCTCCTCCCGGAGGCGCGCTCGGCGCTCGCTGCAGCCGAAGATCCGGGTTTCCCCTTTCTGTGGGCAGCGGACGAAGGAACCTTCCCTGGGTCTTCCCCCGCTGCAGTGAGCGCCGAGCGCGCCTCCGGGAGGAGAAACTTGAAGCGCCGCAGACAGCGAGCGGGTTGCCTCCGGGTCTGGGCTCTTGCGCCTTGCGTTGGGCGAGGCGGCGGCTGGCGCCGTTCATTGACTCTTCTTCTCCCTTCCTGGCGACCTCGGCGGCGAAGGATGGAAGAGCGGGGAAGAAGAGGAGGAGGAGGGAGAAGGAGACACGGCCTGGGGGATCGGAGTCGGGCTGGGGGGGCTTTCCAGCAACCCACGAGCCCGGGTTGGGGGCTCGTGGGTTGCTGGAAAGCCCCCCCAGGCCGGCTCCGATCGTTTTAAAACAGGCACGCCGCTTCTCTGCTGACTCCTAAAGCGGGGAAGTTCGCCAGGAGTCAGCGGAGAAGCGGCGCGCCTGTTTTAAAACGATGGGAGCCGGCCTGGGGGATCGGAGCCGGCCTGGGGGGATCGGAGCCGGCCTGGGGGGGCTTTCCCTTTCAGGGCGGGCAAGCGGCGGGCGCGGCAGCAGTGAGGAGTTCGCGTGGGCGGCGGGGAAACCCCAATCTTCGGCTCCTCGCTGCTGGGAAGGAAAAACACCATCTGCGCATGCGCAGATGGTGTTTTTACTTCCGCAGCGCTACTTCGCGAAAACCCGCTCGTTGCGGGGGGGTCCTGGAACGGAACCCTCGCAACGAGCGGGGGATCACTGTAATGGCTTATCTCATACCAAAAACAAGACAGCCAGTGACACAACACAGAGAGTCAAACTCATGATGGTTGCTGCAACAAATTATTCTTTGCCATAGAAAAGATAGAAATTTTGGAATATGCTAGAAATGTTACCTTCGATTCAATTTGGGAAAGAGTAATCCTTTTTGCAAAATATAATAAGCCAAATTCTTTTTTTGCTCATTTCAATATATATATATGAAAATTATTGATGAAATCTTGATTAGTTTTTAGGTCTTTTTAATATTATTAATTCCTGTCTGATATTTTTAAATCTGTTACTATATTTCCTCTCTGTTGCATGTTTTATTATCTGTCACCAGGTCATATATCACATACCTTGTATCTGTGATTTAATTTGTTTTCTAAGTAAAATAAAGATAAATAAATGAACTAAACTATTTCCTGTAATGAAAAAACTTCAATGGAAATGACCAGTAGAGGGAAACCTTCTACAGTTCATCACTGTGCTTTATCTTAGATGTCCAAGAAGTTTTCCTGACCAGGTGATCACAACAAAATGACTTGAGAACATTTCCTTGCTGCCCCCTTTTCCCCAAAAATATTTGAGCTCTCTTGCACCAAACACTTCCCTCAAGTGGTCTTAAAATCTGAATGAAAAAAATAGAAAAATAAGATAAAAATGAAACAAATAAAATCAATGTATCAATTTAACTCCTGAGTAAATTAAATATACTTAACAAGGTACGTAGACTGGATCATGCCCTGTGCTGAGCTATTGAACTTTACCTCTAATTGTAATAATAAAATATCTATATATTTAAAATAATTTAAAATTCAGACTCAGTTTCAAAAATGAACCCATTGGGATGAAGTAGAAGCAATACTAGCTAGCTTAACAAATGTCTTTTAAAAAAGAAGAGAAAAATACAGCAAAATTGCTGGAAAACATTTTTAAAAAGCTACAATTAGGTTTTAAAATTCTGAGTCTATATATTCTGAATAATGAAGTTCATTTTACAAAAACATTAAATTCAGGGAATATGGATAACTATTATTTATAGGCATATAAATTAATATATTTCATTTAGAATTTACAAAAAAGAAGAAAGAGGAAAGAAAAAGGAATTATAATGTAATTATAATATTAAAAATATATTTTTTGTTATTTTGTTCCTTTTGTTCCTGGACATGCAAAAATATTTGTGCATTTGTTTGTTTGTTTCTTGATATTAGTGACTAATATTTATAATTAATGGAAGATAAATATGACTATCTAGCCATTCAAGAGCTAGAAGAAAAATCTTGATTTTTTTTTTTACTAAGATTAATCAGAATATGGGAAATGTGAATCATGTTATTTCTCAGTATTATACCCAATATAATGGGTGTAATATCTTGGCAATATATCTTTCTCCGGGAACTCAGACTCAGGTGTACAGCTAGCATAAAAATCAAGGACAAGAGGTAGAGAGAAATAAAAAGCATTCACTTCTAATACAAAAAAAATATAGCGGTCAGCTCCCGCAGAATCTAAAAATCCAACCTTCTTCAGGCTTTAAGTGCCTCTTTGTGTGTGTGTGTGTGTAAAACATATTTTTGCTGATAATGAAAAGGAAGGAAGACTAGTATAGATCTATTTCAAGCTATTTTGCTCTCATAAGGTAACCATAGCCTCACTGGGATTTGAACCTATGGGTCTGCCTATAAGGAAGTAGCTTTATTTATTTATTTTATTTATTTATTTATTGAATTTGTATGCCACCCCTCTCTATAGATTCTGGGCGGCTAACAACAGTGATAAAAAACAGCATGTAACAATCCAATATTAAAACAACTAAAAAAACCCTTATTATAAAACCAAACATCCATACAAACAAACATACCATGCATAAATTGTAAAGGCCTAGGGGGAAAGAGTATCTTAGTTCCCCCATGCCTGATGACAGAGGTGGGGTTTAAGGAGCTTACAAAAGGCAAGGAGGATGGGGGCAATTCTAATCTCTGGGGGGAGTTGGCTCCAGAGGGCCGGGGCCGCCACATAGAAGCTTTAACTTCTAGACCACAGGTTCTCCTCCTCTCAGCATGTACCAGTGAAGAGTTATATGGCTTTTCCTCCCTGTCAAATCACCCTGGTATAACCAAATGATGATTCAACAGGAAAAAAACCCCCTTATAACTCTTTCCTGGTACAAGCTGAGAGGAGAAGAAGCTGTGGTCTAGAGCAGTATTTCCCAACCGTGGCAACTTGAAGATATTGGCTGGCTGGGGAATTCTGGGAGTTGAAGTCCGAATATCTTCAAGTTGCCAAGGTTGGGAAACACTGCTCTAGAGCAGGTGGGGGTTGCAACTTACCTTTGCTACCGGTGCAGATGCATGTGCAGCTCTGGGTGACCAATGCGCACACAATGTGTCCGGTGGGTACGTGCATGTGTTGGAATGAGATTTGTCTTCTGCACATGCGTGAGAAGACACATGGACACACAAGATTTTGGTGAAAAATTGCCGAAATCTCGAGCACCCCGTGCATCCTTGCACATAAGCCAAATCTTGCTTCAATGCCTCTCAGCTCCTCCACCCGCAGGTCACCCAGAGTTATGCATGCAGGTCCATTTTTGCTACCAGAACAGCGTCCCCTCCCCCCCATCCAGGTAGGATCCCAATACTGCCTTACAGGCAGACTCCCCAGGTTCAAATCCTGGTAAGCATATGGCTAGCTAATGAGAGCAAAATAGAACTATCTATCTATCTATCTATGAATGTATAAAAATGTAATTGCCTTGAGGGGCCGAGAGGCAAAAAGGAAGCAGCATGCTCCCTCCCATTTTGGGAATACCAGGGTGATTCGACAGAAAAGAAAAACACACAGCGAGACACCTATGTATGTATATGTATATGTATATGTATATGTATATGTATATGTATATGTATATGTATATGTATATGTATATGTATATCTCTCTATCTCTATCTCTATCTCTATCTCTATCTCTATCTATCTATCTATCTATCTATCTATCTATCTATCTATCTATCTATCTATCTATCTATCTATCTAATCTATCTATCTATATCTATACCTAAAGGCATATGCGTATAACATGATATTACAGCAATATAAACATGTTGCACATTATGCTGGCCCTGCAAATCTACCATATTAAACCTGAATGTGGTTTATATATTGTGTTCAGAAATCTGACAGTCTGCGGATAAAAGCTATTTTTAGCATATTCATTCATATGGCTAGGCTTCTATATCTCCTGCCTAATGGTAGGAGAGTAAAGATGTGCTGACCAGGGTGTGAATCATCCCTGAGGATTTTCCTCACTTTGCTAAGGCAGCAGGTCCTGGCGATTTCATCCAGTGGGGTCAGGGGGCAGCCCAAACTTTTTTGTTCATGGTGCAGATATAAGCAGTGAAGGGCTACCAAGATTTTTACTACCACACTGTGGGCGTGGCTTATGCAGGATGCCCTGTGTTTTCTTTCAACATCTTTCAGTGCAAATTGGGTCTCTGGGGTGGAACTCTATTTTTGCTACCCCACTGTGTGTCCCCCCCAAAATCCGGGCAGCAGCCCACCCCTGGATACAAGGCACCTGCAACATGTTTTGATAACCATCTATTCTGGTTTCTGGTTCTTTGCTTCTGGCCATGATAGCATTAGCCCTCTTTCTGTTACTCTATCTATCCTAGTATCATTAATATACTGACTGGCAGTGGCTCTTCAGAAAGATTTCAGTTCATATCTAGAATATGCTGGAGATTTCTTGGAGATTCTAAAAGAAAGCATCTGCTTTCCTTTAAGAAATGATAACATTTGTAATGAAATTCCTTCTTTGAGAAAATGGCAATCTGAACAACAATAACAAAATAATAATAATGTATTTCATAACTAGGTTCTACAGAAAAGAGAGAACGAAGAGATGGTGGAGAAAAGGAAAAAGAATCCTTGCCCAGTTTGGTTTTCATTGTCTTATATAAAAGAAAGACCACAGAAAGATTCCTTTGTTTATGGATATTTTTCTCCATGAATTACAATCCTCATGTTTCATAGTTAAGGGCATAAAACAGTGACTTATTTAGGAGAATATTGTGGGACAGTGATGGCGAACCTCTGGCACGGATGCCACAGATGGCACCCAGAGCCATATTTGCTGACACATGAGCTGTTACCCTAGCTCAGCTCCAATGTGTATGTGTGTGCCAGTCGGCTGATTTTCAGTTCACCTGGAGGCTCTGAGAGGGCATTTGAGTCTGAGAGTCTCCTGGGGGCTGGGGGAGGGCATTTTTGCCTCTGGAGCCTGGGGAGGGTGAAAAACAGGCCTACCGGGCTGATCAGAGTTTGGGAAATGAGCTGTTTCAGGCCTCCATAGGGGCTCAGTGGAGGGGGTTGGTGAGGCTATTTTTGCCATACCCAGGCATTGAATCATGAATGTGGGCACTCATGCATGCGCGATAACACAGGCAAGCACGCTTTCTGCATCCAAGGAAAAAAAGGTAGGATGTAGGATGTCTAGACTGAATAGACCAGTGATGGCTAACTTTTTACTGACCGAGTGCCCAAAGTGCGCAAGCGTGCACCGTCAAAATGCAATATGTGTGTGTGATTTCTCCACATGCACTCTGATCCCCATGCATGCATGCGTGGCAGAGACCCGAAGACCAGATGGCTGGCAAAAGGTGTATATGCATGTTTGGCAGAGCTGAGCTGGGGCAATTACTTGCATGCCCACAGAGAGGGCACTGTGTACACCTCTGGCATGCATGCCATAGGTTCTCCATCACTGGAATAGACCAACTGATTTATGCAGATTCCAAAAAAGGGAATGTAAAGCCTACACCCTAAAAAAGGAATGGAAAGGTTTGAATAACTAGAAGGGTTTTTTTTATTCAGTCTAGACATTTTTTTTTAAAAAAACCCAATACTGTAATTTCATTCAGGAAAATAAAATGTCAAACTTTTAAAAGTAATATTTTTTTAATGTTGTACTTCACTGTTTTTCTCACAAGCAATGTGGAAATTAGAGGATTTGTTTCTTAAAACCTAGCAAGATAATGTTGGTAGTGCTTTCTTGATACAAAAATAAGTTTCCTATGTAGTTCTGATAACAGAAAGTCATTACATCTTTTTGTGGAGTGCAGATTTCGGCAAATCCTCAGTAACCGAGCAGTGCAGACTCACTGAGAATGCCAAGTGATAAACCATAGTGTTTATCCAAAGGCATATAAATGTTCTACTCTACCTTTACTGAGGGCAGAAGGTCTTAGAGAGGCAGACTGTCTTAAACAGTGTTTCCTGGTACTGAATCGATATTGGCTGCAAAAATTTGTCAGGCCGCTACATGTCAGCCAAGAGCATTTTATGTCTCTCTTTGCTACCATCCAGATTTTTTATCTCATCGCATCTGGTATCACTTTCCAAACCAACATGAGGCTATAAGCTTCCAGCTTCAAGGCCTTAGTTTCCACTAAATGGAAACTAAGGATTTCCTGGGACTCATGGGTTTTTAAAAAATGCAGTCCTGCAGCAAAATTCTGCCACAGAAAAGTCCTGTGTGCTTACCAGTTAAAATCAATACATTTACTTTAAGTAGCTTCATACTATTTGTCTCAGGCATTCCTCCCTTCATTCCCATTTCCCCAAAGTCCTTTTTCTTCTGGTCATCTGGTCTTTTTATGTCTCTTTTACATGGAGAAATTTATTTTCTGCCTGTTGTTAAAATCACAAGCTTTTTGCAGCCAAGCTGAACGTCTGTGACCTGGAAATGCTAAGAATGCTAAATTCCTTACTTTATCCAGTCAACCCTACCTGTAATATATTTCTGATGATTCCCACTGTATCAGGAAGAAAAAGGGTTTGTGAGTAAGCATGCCACTCTTTAGTTGGATGCCACATGAACTACAAATTATAAAGACATTATATTACAATTTGTTCATCAACTTTAAGCCAATAGTTTAGCAGACCTCAAAAACAGACCCTGACACTGTCAAAAAAAATATGATGATGATAATGATTATGATGATAGCACAGAGGGAGGGAAGATAGAGACAAAGGGTTTTCTTTTATTTTCTTCCAGAAATGAAAATATAATCAGCGTGGTCTAATTGCACTTGTGTTATTAGATTGTTTTGGGAAGAATGCAGAGTTATCAGGGAATAAGTGTAACTGAACTCCATTAGATACATCCAAATAGGTATGTGCAGCATTGCCCTGGACAAATATCATTTTTTCTTAACAGTCTGCAAAAATAACAGGAATCATTCAGTAAATGGTTTTGCATTGCGCAGGGGGAAAAAGAGAAAAAGAAGAATTTGAAATTATAATCTTATAAAGGCCTACTTGAGAATAAATCAGACAGAATGTAATAGAACTTCCCAATTGTTTAATCAGGCATCAGAACTCAATCTAGTTTAAGTTTGGCCTTTTGAAATTGGAATGTGGCTAACAAAACCAATTCCAAGGATTTGGTTGAAAAATAATCTGTACATATGGAAGCAAACATTAAAAAGTAATGATTTTTCTAGTCCTCATGTTGGTCTGTTGTTTACATCAGGGGTGTCCAACTTTGTGTCAAGCTTCCAACTAATATGTTCCCCACTCATTTCATCAGCAGGTGGCACTTTCGATTTAAATTTCAGTGCTACCACTAGTCAGTTTAATTTTAATAGTTTAAATTTTAATTCAATTATAAAAGCACGATGAGGTTTTTTAAAAATAAATAATTCCAGCATTTTAAAATGCTTTCCCATTGCCACGTCCTCCCAGTTTAAGAGTCCAATTTCCTGAATTTTTAGAAGTTTACTATTTTTCTCTCTTTAATTCTTTTCTTTCCAGTCTAGTATTTTTCTCAAAATGTTTAATCACTGTTTTAACAAATAGTTTTAAATTATTCCTTGGGCTACGTTTTAAGTAGAAAGGAATCCTTTCCCCCAGTTCCAGGTAGTGTTCACTTACTTTTCTACAGCACCAGTTGTTCTTCAGTTGTCCCAGCTTCATGGCAGCTTTCTTTAGGCTGCCTCTTCTATTCATAGGGACTGAGAGGGAAAAAAAACCCTTGGTCAGGCAGGAGAGTTGTGACTCTCTACAACTTCACAAGGTACTTCTCTTTGCTTCACCACCCCTACAGGGTGGCTTTGGCTCCTTTCAGAGACCACAGACATGGAGCACTCAGCATGGAAGCATGGAGACCTGCACCACATGTCCACCAACAAGATGTTTTCTGAAGAAGATCCTATTGTTAATGTATGGGTTATTTAGTCCCTGGATCCTATTGTTAATGTATGGGTTATTTAGTCCCTGGACTTCCAGAGGGGTACACAAAGGAATCCATTCATTAAGCCCACTAATGTACAGGAATTCAATTTAATTTTCCATCCTTATAACATGTAGCATGAAAAACTTTGAATTCTTACACACATATGCATGTGTAGAAACACACAACATGTCAACTGTCTTCCAAGCAAAAAAATCAGACCACTATCAATCACATTCTGGCCTTTTCCCTGTGTTGTATTTGAATCTTGTCCAGGTAGAATGGGAGAAAATTCTGACAGCGATCCTGTTTTATATGTCAGTCTAGCAAACTATTAGAATTCATTCATTCATTCATTCATTCATTCATTCATTCATTCATTCATTCATTCATTCATTCATTGGATTTGTATGCCACCCCTCTCCGAGGACTCGGAACAGTTCATAAAATAATAAAAAAGAGTATACAATATTAAAGTCTAAAATCTAATTAATATAATTAACTACTGTAAAAACCCTGAAACATTAAAAATAATTCATTCACATTCAACAAGCATACATCACACTTGTCGGCCAGAAGCTAGCGTCTAGTGAAGCCAAGCCTGGTGGCATAGATGGGTTTTCAAGTTCTTATGGCAGGCGAGGAGGGTGGGGGTTTACTTCTATTTTGGTTGGATAAATTGACAATTGACTTGTTCATGGAAAATCCATTAGAATTGTACATGAATAGATGGAACCCTGTTCAAAACTCAGTCTGAATTTTCCTCACACAAGTTTGAGCTTATTCAAACAGTCGGAGTGAGGGCCAAAAGACCCTCAGCTTGGTATAAAAATCTTCCAAGTACAAAAATTTGACAACTCTTTCCTGTCTGTACAAAGTGAGTTATTCTTTCTGTCTGATAAATCAATCTGGAAAACCACATTGTCTCTTAGTGAAAAGAAACAGCCTTCCAATTCTTAATAGACAGGATGCTTATTTTCCTCATTCCAGCCTTTCTGACAACAATATGATTCTGAATAAAAGCCTTTGTGTGATTTGAATTTTCAATGAAGGATGGCAGAGAGGAGGACAAGACATCATGCAGTTTGACTAAGAGGATTTGGGTTTCACCTCTGAAATGAGAGATGTCCTAACCAGCTTAACTTTTTTCAGAATCTGTCAAGGAGGTCTTGGAATTGCTACCCTGTCAATGAGAATTAAAAGCATAATACTAAAATATAATGACTTACTAAAAACAATTCTTAAAAATTCACTTGAATATATGTTCCCCACATAATTCTCAGCCACCGAATAATTTTCTAACTAGCCAATGTTACTTGCATCTGACAAATGCACAGAAAAACTTTGATAAGCTAACGCAATTTGACAGTTTCACAGTTAATAGGTATGAAACGACTTGTGAAAGGCCACTGAGAGCAGAACCTGTAGCTGACTTTAGAAGATATAGGGTAGTGAATAGACTTTAAATCCTTAAAGCTGTTTACTGAGGTGCAGTAACAAATAAAGTTGACATTCCCTGCTATAAGATTTATTTATTAATATATTAACTGACCTTTTCTTACCCAATAATGGCAAATGCACTGATGTTTATCTTTTTTGGAAGAAAGAATGTAATGGAATGATTGACTATCTTAAATTAATGAAAACAGACAGCTGTCAGCTATGATTGATAAGAATGTAGGCAGCTGCTCAATCCAATAATTGAGAAGCTTGGAAGATAGATATTTTTCAGATCAGTAAGAATATCATTTTATTATACTGCAATTCGTTTTTTTAAAAAAATACCACCCACAAACAATAACAGTCCTACCATTGTTGATTCAAAGAGCTTTGGTTATGAAGTGCTATATGTATATTAAAAATGAATAGAGATTGCATTTATTTGCTTTTTCTTTGGTGATACCATATGTCACACTGATAATTCCACTAGTAAGGCTTCAATTGAGGGCTGAGGGCTACTCTCACTAGTGCAGAAATGATCACAGAATGCAGCTTTGGAAGGACCTCAATTTTTGAAGAACAACTTTTAATGGAAAGAAATATAGTAGAAAGGATGACTTTTTCCTTAGAGTAGAAATGTTATGCTGAGGTGAAAGTAAGGTAAAGTCTTCCTCTAGTGAAGCTCATCTCCTAAACAAATTTGTAGACACATCCTTGTATTCTTTTATCATATCTATTGTCATGCCATTCTCATGTTTTCTAAGTCAATTTATTTATTTATTTATTGGATTTGTATGCCACCCCTCTCTGCAGACTCGGGGCGGCTAACAACAATGATAAAAAACAACATGTAACAATCCAATTTAATAAAACAACTAAAAGCCCTTATTATAAAAACCAAACATACACACAAACATACCATGCATAACTTGTAATGGCCTAGGGGAAGGAATATCTTAAACTCCCCCATGCCTGGCGACAAAGGTGGGTCTTGAGTAATTTGCGAAAGACAAGGAGGGTGGGGGCCATTCTAATCTCTGGGGGGAGTTGATTCCAGAGGGCCGGGGCCGCCACAGAGAAGGCTCTTCTCCTGGGGCCCACCAAACGACATTGTTTGGTCGATGGGACCCGGAGAAGGCCAACTCTGTGAGACCTTATCGGCCGCTGGGATTCATGCGGTAGAAGGCAGTTCCGGATGTATTCTGGCCCAATGCCATGTAGGGCTTTAAAGGTCATAACCAACACTTTGAATTGTGACCGGAAACCGATTGGCAGCCAGTGCAGGCCGCGGAGTGTTGCAGAAACGTGGGCGAATCTAGGAAGCCGCACGATGGCTCTCGCAACCGCATTCTGCACGATCTGAAGTTTCCGAACACTTTTCAAAGGTAGCCCTATGTAGAGAGCGTTTTGGTAGAATTTTCCCCCTAAACCAGGGATGAAATGCTGCCTGCTCTATCTGGCTTGCGTGGACTGATAGCACTGGTGGCATGAGGTTTGGCGAGCCAGTAGTGTCAGTAATGCCAGAGGCAGGAGGCTCCACCCACCCACCCACCTGGACATTGGTCGCATCCCTATTTTAACACTCTGTGTATGCACAAAGCCTCCTGCACATGCGCAGAGGGTCAAAACTGTGATGTGATGACACTGCACGCACTTCCAAACCAGAAGGGAAGCTGGTTGTATTTCATCCCTGCCCCAAATGACGAGTGGGTAGGTTTTTTGGATCCTGAAGCTGTAGAAATGATAAACCATACCTCCAAGGACTGCCACTACCAGTGCATAGGATAGATGTACAAGTCCATCTCTCTCTGAAGACATACAGTCTCAACTCTTTTCCCTCTCCCCAATTGCTATTTTCAACATTTTCACTGGTAGAAAATGGGGAAAATAAAAATTGCTGTGTTGTCAATAGTAATAAAACATTGCTGTTTTCATCCCCCCCCCCCCAAAAAGCAGTACATTATTGGTGAAATTCCACTGGCTATAACTCAAACATAGTTATTTTGTGTTTCTTTATTGAGTGTAAAGTTAAAACAGTAGAAATGCTGAATCAATGTCCAGCTACAGTAATGGAGTGGGTAAAGGCTAATAAACTGAATTTCAGTCTGAACAGGATAGTGATGTGTGAAGTATGGTTTATTTTCCAGATGAATGGCGTTCTGCTTGTCCTGGCATAGGATACCCTTCTTCTTTAGAATTAATTTGTAGCTTGGAGGTACTTCTACCAAGATAAGTTCAATAACACATTTCTCCATAGTGGGCGGAACTATCATCCAGAATGGGTTGACTTTGTCCAATCAGATAAGAACTGAGTCTGTTAATTTAAATACCGTGGGGGGGGGCATTTCTGCCTTCCTTCCTCAGTTACAACTCAGTCCTCATCTTGACAAATATGATCTTATTCCATCCTAGGATTGATAGTTTCATTAGCTGATATTTCAAGATTTCACCATTTTCATCGAGTGTCGTCTGGTCTGCTGGCAATTATAACATCATACTGGCTCTAGCTGGACAGCACGAGCAATAAGGGGCCTTGACCCTGTTCTAGTCCTGACTAGACTTAGGGAGAAATATCTGGGGCCTTCTTTCCCCTTAGAATAATGGCCATTTACCGGAACTCCTATGCTCCATCTTTCCCCAGTCAATTGCCTCACTGACAGTTGCCTCAGAGTGAGAGGATGAGAGTTAAGTCACTGTGGAAACTTTTAAAAAGTTTTTTTTTCTTGTTCCAGCTCAGGCAGTCTCTAGCCTTAGATAGCATTATTATTATTATTATTATTATTATTATTATTATTATTATTAATTGGATTTGTATGCCGCTCCTCTCCGCAGACTCGGGGCGGCTAACAACAATGATAAAAAATAGCATGTAACAATCCAATTAATAAAACAACTAAAAATCCTTATAGTAAAACCAAACATACACACAAACATACCATGCATAACTTGTAATGGCCTAGGGGGAAAGAATATCTTAATTCCCCCATGCTTGGCGATAAAGGTGGGTCTTGAGTAATTTGCGAAAGACAAGGAGGGTGGGGGCAGTTCTAATCTCTGGGGGGAGTTGATTCCAGAGTGCCAGGGCCGCCACAGAGAAGGCTCTTCCCCTGGGGCCCACCAAATGACATTGTTTGGTTGACGGTACCCGGAAAAGGCCAACTGTTTTTGCCCATTTTCAGGTGGTAAGAGCGATAAGGAGAGGGCATTATATGCTTCCTGATGGGGCTCCATCATCCAGGACAGGTGGGTTCTCAAAACCATCTTTCAGAGCCTGTAATTCCTCTCCCTTCCCGCAAGGTTTTTCCTCTCCTGCCCAGTTTTCAAATATCTGGCTAAACGTACTCTCATGGTCAAAGCCGTTCTGCACCTGCTTGACATCAGGGCCATCCAGCAGGATCAGATTGGTGTAGGGTACTATTCCATCCTGTTTGTGGTACCTCCATGGTGGATGTTGGATACATCAGCCTCAGCCAACAAGTTGTAGTGGAATATAGGAGGTATTGCCTCATGTCCTGCTTTCCATCTCTATTCTGCTGCCGTTAGGTACATAAAAGGGTTAAGGATGGAGTAACAAAAGACTACACCTTTGATGCTATCTATGTTAATTATCCACAGTATTGTTTCCAGGGGCTCTGGAATACTTTATGCTTTTTGGTGTATAGATAGACTTCGGTTAATGACCCAGCAACTCCATCACCAAACAAAATGGTCACTAAGTGATTTATGTGACTGTATCACTTAATGATGGCAGTCCTGGCAGTCCAGATTGTGGTCATTACGTGAAGCATTCATGGTCATTAAGCAAGTCTCCACATGATTGTGAGTTGTGGCCACTTATCACCTTTCCCCTTGCATGTCGGTAGCTGGTTGGCCAAGCTGCAAATAGCGATCACATAGTCACAGGCAGTGATGGGCTCCTACAGGAATGGTCAGGAACGCAGTTCCGATAGCAAAATTGGGAGCTCCACCCCAGAGCACCCAATTTGCACTGAAAGATGTTGGAACAAAACGCATAAGCCACGCCCACAGTGCGGTAGTAAAAATTTTGGTAGCCCATCACTGGTCACAGGATACTGTGATCAATATAAATGCAAGGCCCCAACTCATGATCCAATGACCATGGGGATGCTAGAACAATTTTAAGGATGAGGAATGGCTGTAAGTCTTTTTTTTCCCAGTGCCATCATAACTTTGAACAGTCATTACATGAATGGTTGGTAAGCTAGAACTATATGTGTAGATAGATTTACAGAAAGGTAAATCTAGATTGTTATTAAACTTTCTGTCTTTTTATTTCTTGCCTACTAATTATGCCTTTTTCTCCCTGCTCTTTGTCCCATTTTGCCATTTAATTGTTATTTTTTAATGTTTTCTGATTATATTCATACACATACATATTACTATTTTCCAACAGCTGAGATGTGATGTGTGGTTAAATGGGAATGAGCCTTTTCAATGGTAGCCTAGTTCTGCAATGTCTTTCTCTGGGGTGCATACTTGGCAGTGTTCTGGCATGCCAAGCAAAGGCAATTTAAATTTTAATCCATGTGTCAGGCTCCGCTTAGCTTGACTACAATTTGGCAGAAACCTCCTAGAAATTTGACACAGCAGAGCTAGAACGGAACTTTTATTGTACTTCAGGTCTCAAACCGCTTTGAACAGTTGACGGCATTCTGGTAGATGAGAAAAATGCTCCAATAATATACCTTTCTGAATTTAAAATTAATAGTCTTCTTATCCTGGTGGTTGACACTGAAAATCTTACTTTATATTTCCCATATTCTGTGCTAGGAAGTTGTTGATTATTGAAATTTTCAGTATTCCTAGCATGGGAAACTATTTCTCAATACATCTTCTTGAATATGTTGATTTTTCAACTTATGCACTGTTTAGAAAAGTGTTACCCCAGGGTGCTTTGTTATGTTTTGTCTTTTTATAGTTAATGTTGTTTAATGAGTGTTTTATTTTATAGTTTAAATGCTTAGATTTCTATCTGGGGATCTGAGTCTGTTATAAGCCATTCAGAAGGGTTATAACTTCATTTAAAAATAAATAAATACACAATAATATACACACTGGAATATTATGTGCCTTGGAGTTATTTACATAATCTAGCAGGCGTTCTAAGACATAAGGGATCTCATTGATAGCGAAGACAGCAACTTTCAGAAGTCTGACTCCTTGTATTCTTTTCTTTAATTCATGCTAATACAAGCTGTTCCATGATGTGGAATTAAATTTTCAGGTCTACAATTCGTCTGTATGTAGAGATAAATGTCTCATAATGAAGGATTTTAGCAAGCAGCTGAGGAAACCCATGAACAGACTTCTCTACTGACATATTTCCTTTTTCTCTGGTGCTCAGTTTTATTTTTAGTTTCCTTTTTAGTTGCAAATGCCTTGTTTCAAATTCATGTGTCCTGATAGCATAAAACTAAACTGTTCCACACATCCTAGGGAATGGCATATTTATTCCAAAATAACATAATACATGTGGACACAAGGATAAAACATCCCAATAGTCTGGGAGCATAGGAAAGAAGATAACATTAAACAAATGGAATCCCAATGGGAGTAGAATGGGCAACATGAACTAAAACCACACCAAATTTAATCATAGTATCTCGCTCTGCAGATACAGTTACAGAGCCCAGATAACAATTACTTGTGAACAGTCTGCCAAAGGAAACCAGAATAGACTTGGAAAGAGTGGAGAACTATATTCAGCTCAACTGAGTTTAATCATTGTAATAGTGATGAGCTTAATTTTAGCAAAAAGACTGGTATTCTTTTGGAAGATGAAATTATCATATGATCATTGTTGGGAATTATTTCATAGCTAGCTGATAAGGAGCCAAGGCATTTTATATAAAACTGAACAGTCCCCCCCCCTCTGGGATAGATAATACATTAGATCTTCCCCAGTATTTTCTGCTAAGTAGTAATTGTAATTATAACGATGATATAATTATTTGGGATTGATGTTCATGATTTCATGAACACGGCTTTACAAGAATGTGGCTGTTATGTTGTTCAAGTTAAGGCCATTTTATCACACACACAAAAAGTAAATTGTGGGCATATTCCTGGTTTCTCCCATCAAAGCAGTAGCGACTGCGAAAGAGACCTCGGAGTCTTGGTGGACAATCAACTAAACATGAGCCAACAATGTGCAGCAGCAGCTAAAAAAGCCAACACAATCCTAAGCTGCATCAACAGGGGAATACACTCCAAGACCAGGGAAATCTTAATACCACTCTACTACATTCTGGTCCGACCAAACCTGGAGTACTGTATTCAGTTCTGGTCACCACACATCAAAAGAGACATTGAAACTCTGGAGAAGGTGTAAAAAAGAGCAACCAAGATGATTAAGAGATTGGAAACCAAGACTTACGAAGAGAGACTGAGGGAACTGGGCATGGATAGCCTAGAGAAAAGGAGGTCCAGAGCGGACATGATAGCAGTCTACAAGTATACGAGGGGATGTCACAGAGAGGAGGGGATCACTTTATTCTTCAGGGCACCAGAGGGCTGGATGAGGAACAACGTCTGGAAGCTGACCAAGGAGAGATTCAACATGGAGATAAGGAGGAACTTCCTGACAGTCAGAGCAATCAACCAATGGAACAACCTACCAGCGGATGTTGTGAACTCCAACACTCTGGACATTTTTAAGAGAAGATTGAATTGCCACTTGACTGGTGTACTATAGGGTTCCTGCTTGGGCAGGGGGTTGAACTCGATGGCCTTCATGGTCCCTTTCAACTCTAACAATAAATAAATAAATATTGCCATCTAAACGGGAACTAGAAAGCATGCCTTTTCCATGAGAACCCATGTCCTATGGAATATCTTGCCCAAGCGTTGGGAGAAAATTAGATGATTGCACATTAGCATGGATTGGTACCAGGCTTTTGCTGTTTTATGTTTTAATGGGTTGTTTTATAGGTTTTTTTAAAATGATTTTTGTGTCTTTTAATCTTTGATTGGGAGCTGCTCAGAGTTGGCTGAAATGTGGGAAGCTGTATATATAAATAAAATAAAGTAAAAAAATAAAATAAATTGTAGTGTGTTGTGTTGACAAGTTTCACTGTAAGAGATGAATTTGAAAGGAGACTGAAACAGCGATTGCAATCAGCGTGATATGAAAAACTGTGCTGTCTGACAACAATTTGGTTTGGGTTATCTATAGTTCTTCCTTTCTGAAAGATGCTGACATATTCCTCACCTCACCCCCAGCATTGTATAGGACCTCTATGCAGGCAGAAGTCAGCTGTTAGGCTGAACTGAAAAAAAAAGCATGCTATAGAAAATACTGTTCTATTAGTCAAAATTCAATTTTCATGTATAGTTTCATGGCAGAAAGGTTAAATATTTCTATGATTTAGCAGCAATGTCTGCAGAAATGTTGACTCAAGAGTTTTCATGGGTTCAGAAGTTTGTCTCTATATTTTTCTGTCCTTAATGAAACAAAAAGTTTGTGAAAAGAAAGAAAAATAGCATGTAACTCTTTAACCTTGTCAAAACTATACTACATTGGACAAGCTTTTAAACATTTGCCCTATATCTTCTTCCACCATCTGCATCTTCATAAAGATGCAAAAATCTGGATAGAGCCCTACACGTCCTTACAAAATGACTGTAGTCAATTTCTCATTGCCATCTAATGACCATTTGGTTATTTTCATCTAGATTTATAAAGGCCAAATACCACTCACGCATCATCATGAAAACTCCAGAACTGTAAAGCCTACAAACTTGAAACTTGGCACATAAGTTCCCTTGGCTTCTAGGTGCTCACTGAGAAATTATTTTTCAAAATGACCATGAGATCATTACTTATTTCTTATATTATTATTAACATGCTCTGCTGCTAAGGAGTTAGACGTTCTAATTCCCTTCCCCACTTGAAAAGAACTCTGTTCCAACTGCCAGTGGGTGTGGCCAGCATGTGACTCATCTGGCCTGCAGGCTGGCAGTTTAGACATTCTACTCCATGATTAGGAGTTCAGCTTGCAAGTCTGAGGGAGAGAAGGGGAGAGGAGAGTCCGATCATAACTTCTCATTGATGTTCAAGCTTTAACTGTCAATTTATTAAGCCTGATCACATAGTTCCGTAGCAAAGCATGGGTATCCAGCTAATAATGTAATAGCCATTGTCTTCCCATTGTCTTATGGGATGAGACTTGGAAGCAGTAAGTTTAGTTCACAAACAGCCTACACATTGTTGTGAAGCAGCACAGTTTAGGTAAGAAGGAAATAGCTGCCCCCCCCTCCCGATGACTGCAAGTGCTAATTTTTTAAAAAAATATTTTAAAAATTAAATTAGTTAAGAATTCTTTTAAAAGCTCAGTGATTAAAGACAGCCCAGGTTAAAGACCCTAGCTCCACAAAAGTGGGTGAGTTCCCATTATTCGCTCTAGCTCATGCCCAAATAACAGTTCAAATTGTATTGTTATGTTGTTAAATGTAATGTAAATGTATTGCTATGTTGTTATGCTGCTATGTTGTTATGTTGTTCTGATATGTTGTGAGTGCCCCAAGTCCTCGGAGAGGGGCGGCATACAAATCCAATAAATAAATAAATAAAAGTACACATTCAATTACTACCAAGAAATTGAATGTTCTATAACATACTGCATTAGTAAAGACAATGTCAAAATTCCTGTGTTTTGGAAGCTTTGCAGGAAGAAACGTGGGGGGTGAGACCCCCCCCCCCATGTTTGAATCTCTGAGAATCTGTACAAGTGAGAATCTGTATAAATTTGATGAATGCACAGCTATTATCACTTTTTATTATAAAAGGCTGTTTTTCCTCCAGTTGGGGGTTTATTTATTTGAAAAAGAAAACTTCCTTATCTTTTTTTTTTCATGACCTATTCCTACCCTAGGTTGTTTTAATGGCAAAAAATATTGTCTGCCTTCATGAATAGTTCTTATCTACTTAAATTATAACTAAACTGTCAGGCGGTTTGCAAAGTTGTAAATCCAGGCCAACTTTCACACAAGAATAAGCAGATGCACCAATAGACACAACCAAAGGAACAGGCAAAAGTGAAAGAAGTCCAAATAGAAATAAAACTAAGTTCTAAGCAAGAGCTTTACAAATAGAAATTCAAAGGCAATTTTGATGGGAAACCAGGTTCTTCTCTAAATATCAAGAGTTCCTATTATTAACCATGCAGACCTGTTCTTGATTAGGTCTCCTTTAATTTTATTTTATTTATTAACCCTGCTAGATACAGGTACATCTCTTTCCAGGGATGACCCAAAGCAGTGAAGCGCTACCAAAGTTTTTACTACCACACTGTGCCAGGGGCTTATGCACGATGCCCTGCATTTTCTTTCAATATCTTTCAGTGCAAATTGGGTGCTCTGGGGTGGAGCTCCATTTTTGCTACCCCACTGTGTTCCCCCATCCCCGTTCAGGCAGTAGCCCATCCCTGGCCCAGAGCACAAGAACAATGACAGCTCGGCAGGCCCCCAATGTACGTAAAAATGAATCTAGCAAATGGAAATTTATTTACACATAAACTTCATTGCCAGAACCAACACCATCCACTGCAAACTTAGATCCCGGCTGGATCTATCCATATTACAACGTATCTGTTCCCCGGAACTCCGTGCAGAACTCAAAACACCAGAAACTAGATGACACTAACTTATAGATAGATTACCACAACAACTGCATCAAAAGCAAGACCTTTAATCCATCCCTCAATATTCAACCCACTATCTCCCAACAACAAACCAACATCCAACACACCAGCAACCAAAACTAAGTAAGTGCACCCCTTATTTCCTCAACAAAATCCAATACTAATTTCAAAGGCAAACTAATGAATGCAAGAAGCATCATTAACAAAATGCATGGACTGCTCCTCTTATTAAATACTGCCACATTTGATATTATATTTGTCCGCGAAATATGGCTAAATGTGTTACTCCCAGACTCCATCATCATAGCTAGAAATATCTTGTTCATCGGTCCTCCTGACCATATCTTCTTATCTTTCTTGATTATCTCAATCTGCCTCTTATTAACTGGACCCTAAACAAATGTACGATCGAACCCATTCATGCAACCCTATAAAATGCTGTTACTAATCTGGGGTTAGTTCAATTTATAACTAACAACAGTAGACTCAACAAATGCCTTGATCTCATCTTAAGCTTAAGCTCAATTTATGGACTACAAATAAAAGTGCCCTTTTCCAACAGTGACCACTGTTGTCTTTTGTCTCAATCTACACCATTGCAATGATGGGATACCCGATTAGAACTTTAAAAAAGCCAACTGTGAACTCATAGATGCCGATCTTTCATCTCTACACTGGAAAATTCTCTGGCTGTAACACCGCCGATGACCATTATAACATTTTCTTGCTCCCAGTCAGAAGAACTATCAGACTACATGTACTACTAGTAACTACCATAACCAAAAAAACCCCAAACTGCCCATATCAATAAGGAAGCTTCAATAAAAAAAACAAAATATCTCTGGTGTGAAAAAAAAGCTACACAGAAAGAGAGAGAGAGAGAAAGAGAGAGAGAGAGAAAGAGAGAAGGAGAGAAAGAGAGAAAGAGAGAGATGAACAGCCCCTCTCAGAACCAGTGCAATGACTGTGTCTCTCCCAAGGGCCGCCTGGACAGTGGGAAACAACTCTCTGCCACACAAAGGCTGGATTGCTGCTGCAAGCAATCAGTCCTTGAGTGGGATGGGGAAGGTTTCTCTTCCTTCATTGCAAATTAAAAACCCATAATTGCAGATTTGAAGGTGGGGATCAGGGGATGGGGGGTTCTGCCCAACAGTTCTTCAATACTTTTTCACATGTTAGAACTGTGCAGGAGGAGGATGAATAAGTAAAGTCCCAAAGGTCGTGCAAACCTTGAGTGAGCTTGCAACACAAACTCAATGAATGCTGCAAGGAGGAAGAGCACAATGTTGAGGTCACCTTTCCTTCCCTCTTGCTGCTCTGAGGCCTTCTGGGCCTTCAAGATTTGTATCCCACACCAACCTGCACTCAAACAAAGCCTCGCCGGACAGTCCTACCCCCACTGTGGCTGCGCAGAAAAATTCCCCAGGGCGGTACAGTTCTGGGATAGGGGAGAGTGCAGGCAAGCTTGCCTGGGATCTCTGCCATCACAGAACTCCATTGCACTGGGGAATTTTCTTGCACAGCCACAGTGCAGGCACCAGCAGCAGTGGTAGAGCATACCCAGACCTTTGGGACCTGAGGCACAATGGGTCGTCACCACCACCTCACCAGAATTAGACTTATCTTCTTCTGCTACTGCTATGGGGCTGAGTCTGAAAGTGATGGTAGTCAGCCAAAGGCGATAGTCAGCCAAAGGAAGTAGAGTTCACCAGGCCCAAAAGCTGGGAAATGCCAAGCAAATGTCCCCAGACATATGCATCTTCTCCAGCCCTCTTCCAATGTAGACTCATGTTCTACCACATGTGCAGTCCCGGTACATCTGCTTGCAGGGCAAATGAGTGGTGACCTAGGGAATGGCTTGGGGGTGTGGCCATCCATCCATTGCTACTGGTTCAGCGGACTACCGGCAGCCATTGCTACTGGTACACCTAAACTGATCCAAACTGGGTGCATTTCACCTTTGCAATAAATAGTTATAAGTTTTCTCATCCTTATTTAACAAGAAATCTATATGGGACAAACAAAATATTCCAGATGAAGAGATCTCTATCTACTAATCAAATTGACCAATTTCACCAACATTTCTGGAACCTACAGAACAGGGTATGATTGTTTTGGTAAGAAATGGACCAAATGTTTTTGAAATTTTTTTGCAACACATTTACTTTATTAGTATGCAAAATGCAATGATCACTGGGATCCCAGCCAAAGAATCCAGGAACCCTGAGGGCTGAAAGAAATAAAGATTGTATAATTAAAGGGGAGGATTTTAAAGGTATCATAAAGATGTTATGAATAATTAATTTATGACCTAGAGATATAATTGCAACAGGTAGATAACATAGTAGATGGTCCAGGGGGTGCCTTTATCCTTTGCATGTCCAGGGAAGGTTTCCCTCACTCATTATTTACATATCAAACAATACCATAACATGCCAGAGTCAACTATTTTTTTACTAATGTGGGTAGATGATTTTCCTCAGATTGTCCCTAGGAAATACCGTGTTGAAGTTCAATTATCTTTCCTGTAATTCATCCCTTAGGGTTATAGACTTATTGAAAATGCAACACCCACTATTTTTCTGTGAGACCATTATAATCATTTTGCTGGCCCATAGCCTCATTAAATCTTATAGAAACCTAATATAAAGAGAGTAAAAAACTAAAGGAAATTTAATAAAGGAAAAGTTTGAACCTTGGTTAAGTTCACAGATGTACTGTATATCACCACATGATAACTTCTAATGTTTCTTCCTGGCTCTCTTTCTTGCTACAGGAAAAAAGACATACTTAAAATATTTCCAAATATTTGAGTCACACATGGTTTATCATATATGCGTACTTAAATAAGTGAACAAATAATTATTTGGAAGATGTTCAAGATAAAAATGTCTCAGACATTTGGTCAATAAATCTTAGTTTCAGCATCTATACAATAATTTCATCACTGCCTTTGTGTGATGAAACCACTACTTGCTTGTAGTCATTTTAGCATTATTGTACAGTGATACCTCATCTTACAAACGCCTCATCATACAAACTTTTCGAGATACAAACCCGGGGTTTAAGATTTTTTTTGCCTCTTATTACAAACTATTTTCACCTTACAAACCCACCGCCGCCATTGGGATGCCCCACTTCAAGACTTCCGTTGCCAGCAAAGCGCTCGTTTTTGTGCTGCTGGGATTCCCCTGAGGCTCCCCTCCATGGGAAACCCCACCTCCAGATTTCTGTGTTTTTGTGATGCTGCAGGGGAATCCCAGCAGAGGAATCCCAGCAGCACAAAAACAGGTGCTTTTCTGGCAACAGAAGTCCGGAGGTGGGGTTTCCCAGCGAGGGGAGCCTCAGTGAAATCACAGCATCGCAAAAACACAGAGGTCCAGAGGTGGGGTTTCGAGGACTTCCGTGTTTTTGCGATGCTGTGATTTCACTGATGCTCCCTTCGCTGGGAAACCCCACCTCCGGACTTCTGTTGCCAGCAAAACATTTGTTTTTGCGATGCTGGGATTCCCCTGCTGTGATTTCCCTGCAGCGAAGCAAAAACACACAAGTCCAGAGGTGGGGCTTCCCATGGAGGGGGGCCTCAGGGAAATCCCAGCAGCACAAAAACGAGCGCTTCGGCTGGCAAAAGGGGTGACTTTTGGGCTTGCACGCATTAATTGCTTTTCCATTGATTCCTATGGGAAACATTGCCTTGTCTTACAAACTTTTCACCTTAAGAACCTCGTCCCGGAACCAATTAAGTTTGTAAGACAAGGTATCACTGTAATTTGTTATAGATGCCCTGGGCAACATGCTGCATTGCAAACATATTTGGAAGACACCATTGTGGGAGAGGCTGTTCACGTGAATGTAAGTAGCTATGCTTAGAGATAAAATCATATTTTCAGCTTCTTTTCATCCCTATAATATTACAAAAGTTATTTTGTTTGTATTGTTTTGTCTGCAAATACTAATGAATGCAAATAGCTAGAGCTGATATTGAAATCCATTTAATTAAATTATTTCAAAATAATGTCAAATGTGCAAGCATGATTATAAGCTATTTCAGATACACAGGATTAACGTTAGTTATTTTAACTACTGGCACTTTAAACAGCTTTGCTTCATATTGGTGAGTGTCATACTCTTGTGATTTTGTAGATTAGTTTAAGGGGATAGAACAAAATGAAAATTTGATAGGAAATAAGGTACAGAGTTAGATTCTTAATTAGAATAAGGGTTTCATGCTGAACAGTATTTAACGTATACAATTAACATAATTAAATAACTAGTTATTGCAATATCATTCTTGTGCATTGTACGTAACTATAATTTAGGAAAAACAGTTTGGGTGAATCGTGTTAAAAACATTAAATAACTCATACAATATTAACTCTTTGTCTCATACAATATTAACTCTTTGTATAATGGGTATAAACGCTTGAGATTACAGGTTGGTAATTTCCAAGCAAATTTAGAATGATCTTTATTTAACATTATGGTAGTTAACAGCAAAATAAGAATAATTTCTTTCCTTTTTGTAAAGTTTTTTTAAATTTTTAATATACATCAATATCAATACATGAACTGTGAGGCATCTGGGTATCATTCATTTGGATACAAGTAGCAACAGTATTATTAATAATATTTGTTACTTAAATCATACTTATGTAATTTTAATGTTATTATACATATTTATGTTAAAATATAAGCTTTCATTATTTAGTTGTTCAGCATTTTAGTCTGTCATTCTAACGTCAATAATGATACTGTCTATATATATTTGAAGGGCTGTCACAGAGCAGAGGGATCAGAATTGTTCTCATCAGCACATGGAAGGACTAGTTTTAGATTAGATATCAGAAAAAACTTTCTAACAGTAAGGGTGATAAACCAGTGGAACAGTTTGCCACAGGAGGTGGTGGGCTCGCCTTCACTGGAGGTCTTCAGAGACTGGACAGTCATCTTTCTGGGATGGTTTAATGAATTCTGCATTGAGCAGGGGGTTGGAACCGATGACCCTGGAGGTCCCTTCCAACTCTATGATTCTATGATTCTATGTTATCATTAAAACATACATAATGTCATCATTTTTCAACATCTAATCTTTAAATCTAGCTATTACTTTTAGTATATTATATATGTTTCATAAGCCTTCATTGCCTTCTCCTTCTTATCTTCTTGTTTAATTTGTTGATTTGTCTGTTCTATCTTTTTCCATGGTATTTCTGTTATCTCCTTTATTTTCTGGGCTTTTTGATCATTGTTCATTATTCCTTGTTAAGCACTTTATAGCTATGTTATTAATTAAATCTTTTATCACCCTGTGATTCCTTATCATAATATCATAGAAACATAGAAACATAGAAGACTGACGGCAGAAAAAGACCTCATGGTCCATCTAGTCTGCCCTTATAATATTTCCTGTATTTTATCTTACAATGGATATATGTTTATCCCAGGCATGTTTAAATTCAGTTACTGTGGATTTACCAACCACGTCTGCTGGAAGTTTGTTCCAAGGATCTACTACTCTTTCAGTGAAATAATATTTTCTCACGTTGCTTTTGATCTTTCCCCCAACTAACTTCAGATTGTGTCCCCTTGTTCTTGTGTTCACTTTCCTATTAAAAACACTTCCCTCCTGAACCTTATTTAACCCTTTAACATATTTAAATGTTTCGATCATGTCCCCCCAATCATAAATGTTTTGGAACATTGACACTATTTCTTTTTTGCCACCCACTTATTTTATCCTATTGAAACATCTTGTCTTCTTTTGATAATGTCAGTGGTCTAACACTGCCCCAGAGTTTCAATTATCTTTGACCTCAAAAAGTCAATCTTGAAACAATATATTCAGTCCTGATGTTGCTCCTCAGGGAATACAGTAATTATAATTCTTTATGTCCCATAGTTAGTCAATTAGTTCTATTTAGGTAATTCAGGAAGATATCAAAATGTCTCCTTAAGTACATTCTATAAGTTCAATCATAACTCCTGGTATTTGAAAGTCACTTTATTTAGATGTCTTCAGTGTTCTCACCATTAGAGCTCCATTAGTCATGAAATAAGTATACAGAAGTAGATAGCACACCACTTTTATAGGTATTATTCCACTTTCTCCTCTGTTTTATCAGTATTTTTCCAAGGGTTGTAGGAGTATATGTCTATTTCATTCACCAGTAGATGGCACCCTCAGCTTAACTTTCAGTGTTGCACTAAAATCTGACAGGTTCCATTGGTATTTATTCAAACAAATAACCAAAATTCAGATAAGTAATTCCAGCAAAATGCCTTATTGCCTATGAAAATTAGAAATCTAATCTTTCTATGTTTTTAAAGGTTTTATGTTCTCCTCTTAGAACCTTTTCTTTTGGGTCTGTGATTTTTCTCTCTGTAATTGTTGGCTGTTTAAACAAACCTTTCAAAGAGTCTCTTTTACAGAATCTATTTTCTTTAGGGTATGTGTTAGGTGTTTTTTTTTTTTAAAGAATCACCTCATCCAGTTCCAGTCTCTGTTCATTCACACTGCTCCAGCACATTCTTTGTTTCTTAAGCTGCCCCAGTTTTATGGCATGTGTAATGGCTGCCCTGCCTCTTTGTTATTAGATGAGAGAGAATTAGCCCTGCGACAAGCTGAAGAGCTGCTGTTATCTGCAACCTGCAGGGCACCCCTCCACTCTTTGTCATCCCTGCAGGATGACTTTAGCCCTTTATGGGGACCTCCAATGAAGGAATTTCAATTCAATTTCAACTTTTTCAATTTTTTTATGCTGCCCTTTTCCTTAGACTCAGGGCGAATTACAACATGTTAGCAATAGCACTTTTTCACAGAGCCAGCATATTGCCCCCACAATCTGGGTCCTCATTTTACCCACCTCGGAAGGAGGAAGGCTGAGTCAACCTTGAGCTGGTGATGAGATTTGTACCGCTGATCTACAGATCTACAGTCAGCTTCAGTGGCCCGCAGTACAGCATTTTATCTGCTGCACCACCCCAGCTCATTAGTTTGGCATGAGTTCGCAGTCCAATAGTGCCACGATGTCAACAGGAAGTCCAAAATAAGAATAATTTCTGAAAGCTTTCATTGTCATTTTTTAAAAGTTTTCTTCGAATCCTATTTTAACCCCAACTTCGTATTCAGCCAAATTTCATGTGTCACTTATCAAATCATCTCAACCCAAAAGTTGCTTGATTTATTACCCATACACAATTCTTATAAAGATAATTTTATTCTGGATTTATTCCAGTCTTTGGAGAGGGGCGGCATAAAAATCTAATAAATAATAACAACAACAATAATAATAATAATAATAATAATAATTATTATTATTATTATTTAGACTTTCAGGTAAATTCTGACTTTAGTATTATATGTTTGTTTGACATATATAGCTATCCATGTTATGAAACATATTATTGGACAGCTCAAAACCCAATAAAAAGAGTAAAAACAACCAAGCAAACAAAAATAATCTAATGCACAAATATATTGAAAACATTATTTTGATTCTTAGCAGACTTATTGCAACAAAAATCAAAGTTTATTTAAATATAAATGTAATGAAGTGACAATGAACTCTTTTTACTAGTCTCATCCATTCCTTTTTGAAATATTCCAACACCTTGCCGCTTCAAGTTCAGCTATTATCCTCTGCCCGAAAGGTGCTCCTCTTGCAATATGAAGAATATGCAGGAAGAATGCATGAACACAAACACATAGACAGATAGATAGATAGATAGATAGATAGATAGATAGATAGATAGATGGATGGATGGATGGATGGATGGATGGATGGATGGATGGATGGATGGATGGATGGATGGATAGATAGATACAGAGATACAGAGATGATAGAGAAAGATATATAGATATGCATTTATACTTAAATAGTTATATTGTTTAATATTTTAACACAAATTGTTTTATGCTTTATCACAAGCATCAAAGCTGGAGATGCAGTTTCTTGTGACAATTGAGCCTCAGCCTGGCATTTTCAAGGTCATGCTGACTCCAGAGTCAGTCTCGCTCACATGTTCTTAGCTTACAAAATACTAAGACAGAGTGCTAAAAGGCATCTGTGTAGCAGGAAAGGCGATAGACAAACAGCATACAGTCAGACTGAGAAACAGAGTAATGCCTGGAGATTGGCAACTATTACAAGCAAGCAAGAGGACTATTACTCAGCTGCCAGAACCACAAGCTACAGTGAGCATCATATCCTGGTGGAAGTTATGCCAAGATCGTTGATGGAAACTCAGCAGCAAGGAGAAGAGAAACAACCACACTGAAATAGCACATCATCCCAATTAATGCAACATATTTTAGAAAGACACAAAGATCGTATGCTACTTTATTGACTGTGAGATTTATGTTTGAACTATTATAATGCTGAGTAAAAAAGGATTGAATACCAATGACATATTTTTGGAGTAACATCGCCTAGCAAAGTCTAAATAAAGTTTATCCAGAGCAAACTTTGCTTTCCAGTCCTTGAGAAACAAAGAACCTTCATGTTGCTAAATAATGGATAAAACTCTTTAAAGGATCTTGATAAACAAGGATTGCCGTATGCTTTTTCACTGTCATATCCATGTAATCTCTGTACCCTTAGGATTTCATATTAAAGATCATTTGTATGTTCCCGGTATTTTATTTTATCTTGTTCTGGGTTGCAAGTATTAAAAAATGTCAAATATAATGGATTGCCATAGAATTAGCACTGCTATATTTGCTTTATGCATGGGTTAGTGATAAATTACTATTCTGCATTATATGTAACAATTCCATTTAACTTGTCTTGAGTTGTTCACAAACATTATCCAAGATTAAAAATTACTTGTATGGTGCCATATGTTGTTCAGATTTATCTTCCCTTTCAACATATTTTAAATGCTCATTGAAATAACTTTGGGATAGATATAAAAAGCTGGTGATAATACAAGAATAAAACACCTAGGTATCCAGCTGTGTTTTCTAAATCTAATAGAAATTCAGATATCACTTTGATCTAAAAGCATGTGTTATTTATTTTCTATCATGAATATTGATCTCAATGTTTCTGTCTCTGGAAAGGTGATTTTAACATTTGCATATTTGCATAACAGAAAACTGAACTTTTAGCATTTTTTAAAGCAGATTACAACAATGAATGTGTAATGTAATCTGTCCTACCTTTTAAAGTCAACTATATTCAATGTAAGGAACAGATAAATTATAAAATAACACAAAAGGAAAATTGGGGGTAATGAGTCCCAAAAGAAGAAAAAGCAAAACATGTTTTTTAAAAAAACAATAATTCTGAGTATAAATACATTCCTTTTTTATGTACTGTTACCCCACTCCTACTTAATATATATACAAAGCCATTCATCAATGGAGGCTTCATTACCATTGATATGCTCATAATATTTTTTCCAGTTTGAAATGATTCATCAAACATAATCATAGCCATATCAGGGATGGGATTTTTTTTAGAGACCCTTCTTCTAATATCTTTTTAGAGACAGCTTTTTTCTCAAACTACGTAGTTTCTTAGCTTGCCAAAAAGATTTTTATCGCTGTTGATCTTGACCGCCTTCTCAGAAAATTATATGTTGTTATCTTCAGCAGTGTGGTGCTAAGACATGGGCTGCTGTGATTTCCTACATTTTTGCACTTTTTAAAGCAACACACACACACACACACACACACACACACACACACAAAACGCCTCTAACCCTAACCCATCACCCTATTAAAATGTTGCCATGTCTTGTCCTAAAGGTGCTTTTTCAAGAGGCAACCGGACTTCCTTGTTTTTCTTTGAAATGTCATGTACTGCAATTTTTCCTTGCTGACATCATTCCAATTTTACCTTTTTTGGAGCTTAGATTTATTTGAAGTCCTTGGCTTCAAAAATTGTCCCTTATATGTGATAAAAGCTAAAGTGGTATCCTGTCTTCCACCAGTGTGACAAACCTAATAATTATCACTTACAAGTGCAACAGATCATTTAAAGAACATCCTTTCTGATAAAGCAAAGCCAGGCAAAATATTGCTAAGTAAAGAGTTATTTCATGTTTTTTAATGGAAAACGTGTAAAATGGTCTAAAGTGGTCCACAAAATGTGAGGCATTTAATACATGCGTTTTGAAAAGTAGGTCAGTTCTTTAAATGCATCTTCAATTATTTATACCTTCTTCGCGATTTTTAAATTATGACAAAACTCATGTCACTTCTCTGATAACTTTTTATTTTTAAAATTGTCTGAAAGTGTTATTATCAAAACAGTGCATTGCTATATACCCTATCCAATATACTGACCCTGGCTCCATTTAATAATATTTCACATATCAACATGGATTGAAAAAAATAGTTTCCTTCAAGGAGTTAAAGAAATTTAGACTCTAAAACAGTGGTTCCCAACCTTTTTTTGGCCATGCCCCACTCGAGCATCTGTAAAATCCTGATGTCCTCCCCCCACATGACTTTCTTACTTTCTTACTATTCAAAAAGTGAACTCTACACATGCAGAAGACACCTAAAAGGCCATTAACAAGGCTCTAATTGCCCTAATTAAAAATCAAATTGCCCCCCTGTAGGGTGTGGGCAGTGGGAACCACTGCTCTAAATCAAGCATGCAATTTTAAAATGTTTCCGCCTGAGACTTAGGAGCCATTTTACAATGTCCTTCCTGCCAATGACTACTTCAGCTTCAACCACAACACACGAGCACACAATAGTTACAAACTTAATGTTAACCGCTCCAAACTCGATTGCAGGAAATATGACTTTAGTAGTCGAGTAGTTGATGCATAAAACTCACTTCCAGACTCTGAGGTATCATCTCCTAATCCCCCAAAACTTTACCCTTAGACTATCTACTGTTGACCTCTCCCGATTCCTAAGAGGTCAGTAAGGGGCATGCATAAGTGCACCAGTGTACCTTCCGTCCCCTGTCCTAATGTTTATTTTTTATTTTTTTTACTAGTATCATGTATATGAATATTATTGTATCTTTACATGATTATGATTATGATTTATTAGACTTGTATGCCGCCCCTCAATATGTACATACCCCCCAATATGTACTTGACAAAACAAATAAATAACAAATAAAATAAATAAGGGTACAGTGCTTAAAATGAAGTATTGAAGGCTAAGGATGACCCTGGTTGGCTCAGAGTTGACCAAAACCTTCTATCCTTCCAAGGTCAGTAAAATGATTGTTGGGGGCAATATGCTGACATTTATAAACTGCTCAGAGAGTGCTGTAAAACACTATGGAGTAGCATATAAGTCTAAATGCTATTTTAAACTATGTTTATTGTGATTCCTCTTTTTAAAAAATACATTGGATGATGATGCAATAAAACAGATTTACAATCATGATTTGCACTTTCCTAGAAATTTAAATCCAGAATGTCTGGAAGGCAGCTATAATTGAAGCTGCTAAAAGGCAGCTATAATTGAAGAAACAGAGCAAGATGTTTGCTACCTTGAGCCTCACAGATAATAGCTGGGCGATGTTCCAGTATTTTCATTGTTCTAAAGGGAGAGATGGCAATGCACATTCCAAATGATAAGGCAGTGTTTTAAAAACCTGGTAGGTTTAAGGTGCATGGACTTCAACTCCCAGAATTCCCCAGCCAGCAACTGAAGTCTTAAAAGTTGTCAAATTTTAAAAAACAGTGCTTTAAACTATGTCACAAAACTGTAATTTTAATCTGCTCTGTTGTTTCTACTTATCTTTTCGTTTGAAAAAAGTGTCAGCTCAGAAGCAAGAGTATGCAGTGGGTAGGACATGATCGAAATATTTAAATATGTTAAAGGGTTAAATAAGGTTCAGGAGGGAAGTGTTTTTAATAGGAAAGTGAACACAAGAACAAGGGGACACAATCGGAAGTTAGTTGGGGGAAAGAGCAAAAGCAACATGAGAAAATATTATTTTACTGAAAGAGTAGTAGATCCTTGGAACAAACTTCTAGCAGACGTGGTTGGTAAATCCACAGTAACTGAATTTAAACATGCCTCGGATAAGCATACAGTGATCCCTCTATTATCGCGAGGGTTCCGTTCCAAGACCCCTCACGATAATCGATTTTTCGGGATGTAGGGTTGCGGAAGTAGAAACACCATCTGCGCATGCGCGCCCTTTTTTTCTATGGCCGTGCATGCGTAGATGGTGGAGTTTGCGTTCCCCGCTGCCCACGCAAAGGGGAAACCCGATTCGGCTCCTCGCTGCTGCTGCGCTACCGAGCAGATCAGCTGCTGGGCGGCCGAAGGAACCTTCCCTGGGTCTTCCCCCTCTTGCTGGCGGGCGGGGGAGCGGCGGGCATCAGCGAGGAGCCGGGCTTTCCCCTTTGCGTGGGCAGCTGGGAAGACCCAGGGAAGGTTCCTTCGGCCGCCCAGCAGCTGATCTGCTCGGTAACGCAGCAGCAGCTGCCCGCCAGCAAGAGGGGGAGAGATAGAGAAAGAGAGAGAAGGAAAGAAAGAGATGAGAGAGGGAGGAAGAGAGTGTGAGAGAGGAAGAAGCAAGATAGAGAAAGAGAGAGAGAAAGAAAGATGAGAAAGGAAGGAAGAGAGTGACGTCATCGGGTGGAAAAATCGCGATATAGCGTTTCGCAAAGATTGAGATCGCGAAACTCAAGGGATCACTGTATATCCATCCTAAGATAAAATACAGAAAATAGTATAAGGGCTGACTAGATGGATCATGAGGTGTTTTTCTGCCATCAGTCTTCTATGTTTCTATATTTCTATGTATCAGAGGACCATAATAAAAGGTGGAGAGTCATGTAATGCAAGCAGCACCAACCTTTTGGGCACCAGGGACTGGTTCCATGGAGACAGATTTTTTTTTCACAATACAGAAGGGACATAGTTTTGCATGCTGCCTACAAATGGGGCTTTGCTTGTTTGTGCAGCCTGGCTTCTGGCATGCTGTGCCCTGGTGCCTTTCCATGGATCGGGGTTTAGGAACCACTAAGGTAATGGACTTGCATCTAAAGAAAAATTAGATGAGTCAAAACCACTATAGTAGTCATTTGTCAATTTGTAAGAAGTACCTTTGACAACTATTTTGTGAGACTCTGCTCATCAGCTACCAGTTGATGTGGCATTATTGGGAAGGCACTATTTAGAAAACAGTTGTCCTTTGGAACTCCCAGTCACATGAGTTTTGTGCGCCCTTGGGAAAATTATTCAATATACAAGTTATTTATTTTGTTATTTATTTCTAGCTGAAGATTCCTCCTTCTGACCTTTTTGGTCTAGAAAAATATTTTGTCTCTTTGACACAGCATATATTAAATCACTTTCCAGTCTGTCTTTATGTTCTTATGTACAGGCCGAAATCTTCATGTGGAGTTAGAGAGTTCAGCCTGACACTACTCTTATGGGATCTCATCATTGATCTATTTGATGAATTTCTGAGAAATCGTGTCTGCTATCCTCTATTATTATTGACAGTTATTTAAACTACATTTCTACCTTCATTAACCCTCAACCCATGCTTTTCCAGTGAAGCAATGTTCATCTAATCACCAATTATGGTTAACTTCTCATCTATATTGACAAACTTTCTTCTTTGAAAGACCAATCTCTTTTAGTGAGGAGACCCAAAAAGAATTATAAAAGCATTACAAGAATTTGTAGAGGAACTGTGATGTAAAAGAATATTAGTAAAGGTAGCTGAACAAAAGGAAATTAATTTATATGATGTAAGTCTATCAGTGAGACCTAAATATTATTATTTATTTGTTCTGAATATCATATTCAGCTGGGCAGACCATGATGCTAGGATGCCAGACCATCGCATCCCTAAATAGCTCCTCTGTGGTCAGCTGTCTAAAGGAAAGCAATCCCATGGGGGACAAGATCGACCAACAATGTGCATGCTGACCCACCAAAGCTCTCAGACATCTGAGCCGGAAGAATATTCATAGCAGGAGATAAGCAAGCAAGCAAATGCAGATGCTGTAACAATGGTGCCCACAAATGTCTGCCCAACATGTGGCTGAACATTTCGTGCCCATATAGATCTCACCAGCCACTTGCAGACACATCGTGTACAGCCCACAACCCATTAGATGTCAAGGTCTTCCTCGAACACAATAGAAGAACATCATATACATATACAGTGGTACATCTACTTAAGAACTTAATTTGTTCCGTGACCAGGTTCTTAAGTAAAAAAGTTTGTAAGTAGAAGCAATTTTTCCCATCGGAATCAATGTAAAAGCAAATAAAGTGTGCAAACCCATTAGGAAAGAAATAAAAGCTTGGAATTTGAGTGGGAGGAAGAAGAGGAGGACGACGTTCGCTGCTGAAGGAAAAAGGTGAGGTGATAAGAATAAAAAAAATCCAAAACTTTAAGGCTTAAAAAAAAAGAGAGACTCTGAGACAGCGAGGAGGAGCACACACCTCCCATACTCCAGCATGAGGCTGCCTCCCATACACTGCACCAAAGAGAGAAACGCAGGTGGGCAAGAGAGGGGAACCTCCCACTCCTTTGACCAAAAGGCGGCTTCTGCTGCTACCTGCTCTCTCTTCCTTTCCATGCTGAAGGGTTCCCCTCTCCTCTCGCTCACTCGCTTTGTAGCTGTCTCCTTTCCTTCACTCTGATGACTCCTCTGTTTGGCTGAATCTGAGTTGATCCGGGCAGGGCGAAGTGCCCCCTTTTGACTTTCCACATCAAAATGCTCTGGGAGGCAACCTCGTGCCAGGTGTATGGGAGGCAGCGCAAGGGAGTTACCACAGCAAAATGGTTTATTCCCTCTCCAAGCGCCCAGAGAAAGGAAAATGTTTGTTCACTCTGGGCTGCCCAAAGCGAAGGGAGCGTTTCTTTTCTCTGGGCGCTGGCAGAGATTTATTTCCTCTCCAAGCACCCAGAGAAAGGAAAATGCTTCGTTCACTCTGGACTGCCAAAGCTTCCTTAAGAGCCACCGAAAAGCTCCTTTGGCATCCCAGAAAAGCCTGAGATGCCCAGCATTAAAGAGGGAATGGTAGGAAACTGGCCGAGCCTTCATGCCGGTCTCAAATTTCCTGGGAAATTTTTCCAGGCTTGGGTTCTTAAGTAGAAAATGGTTTTGAAGAAGAGGCAAAAAATTCTTGAACACCCAGTTCTTATCTAGAAAAGTTCTTAAGTATAGACATTCTTAGATAGAGGTACCATATATATATATATCCCACTAAGGGTATGGTTAGCTAATGAGAGCAAAATAGGCTTCAAATAGATCTATAATAGTCTCTCTTTTCATTATCAACAAAAATATGTTACAGATATAGAATATAGTTTGTCGAGTCTAAAAATTTAACTGCCTTGGATATGGCCCCTGGAGGTGCTGAGAGGCAAAAAGGAAGCAGTCCCTCCCATATTTGGGTATACTAGGGTGATTCTACAGAAAAAAAAAACCATGTAACTCTTCCCTGGTACAAGCTGAGAGGTTAACCTGTGGTCTAGAGCAGAGGTCCCCAACCTTTTTTGCACCAGGGACCGGCTTTAAGCTAGACCAGTTTTCCATGGCCCGGTGGGGGGGGGGGGAGGAGAGCTAGCTGTCAGCGGCGCCGTAAAAGGGGCGATCAAGAGAGGAATGGGTGAATGAATGGACGGAGGGTGGGAAGGAAGGAAGGAAAGAGGGAAGGGACAGGAACAAAAGAAGGGTGCAAAGGAAGCAAGGAAAGGTGTGAAAGGGGAGAGTAAGAGAGGAAGGAGTGAAAGAAGGGAATGAGGGAGGAAGGAAGGGAGGAAGGAAAAGGAAAGCAAGAAATGGAGGGAGGAAAGGAAGGAAAGAAAGAAAGAAAGAAAGAAAGAAAGAAAGAAAGGGGGAAGGGACAGGAACAGAGGAAGGAAGCAAGGAAACTTATGAAAGGGGAGAGTAAGGGAAGAAGGTAGGAAGGAGAAAGAAAAGAAGAAATAGAGGAAGGGAAGGTAAAAGAGAGAAAGAAAAAGAGCAAGAAAGAAAGCAAGAAAGAGAAAGAAAGAAAGGCTCACTGAGCATCTCTCACTCTCTCTCTCTTTCTATCCCTCTTTCTTTCTTTCTCTTCCTTTCTCTCTCTCCTCTTCCTTTATCTCCTCTCTCTCTCCCTCTCTCTTTCTCTCCCCCTCTCTCCCCCTTTCCCTCTCTCCCTCTCTTGCTATCTCTCCCCCCTCTCCCTCTCTCTTTCTCCCTCTCCCTCTCTTTCTCTCTCTCCCCCCTCTCTCTTTCTCTCTCTCTCCCCCTCTTTCTCTCTTCTTCTCACTTTCTCTCTCTTGTTTTCTTTCTGTCTCTTTTGCTTTCTCTCTCTCACTCTTTCTTGTTTTCTTTCTCACGCTCTTTCTCTCTCTTGTTCTCTCTCTTGCTATCTCTTTCTCTCCCCCCCCTTTCTCACTCTCTCTTTCTCACTTTCTCTCTATCTTGCTGTCTGTTGCTCTCACTCACTCTCGTTCTCTCTCCATTCTTCTCAGCGATGACGCGCGCACGCCCTGCCCGCCTCACCTTTGCGAGAGCACTTTCGCCCCGGGCTCTCAGCAAGGGGGTTTGGAGGAGAGGCGGGGCCGGCGAAGGTGATATTGAATATTGAATGTCGGGGGAGAACGGGCGGCTGCAAGCGCTCCCTATCCCCCTGCTAGCCCACTCGGAATATTCAAAATAAGAAAAGCCTTCGCCGGCAAAGGTTTTTCTTATTTTGAATATTCCGAGTGGGCTAGCAGGGAGATAGGGAGCGCGTGCAAATACCCGTTCTCCCCCGACATTCAATATCACCTTCGCCGGCCTCCGCTGAGGAAAGCCTTTGCCGGCATTTCCTCTCGTTGTCAAGGAGGCGCAGCGGCGGGCGGAGAGAGGGAAGGAGGGGGGGGGGGCAGCGGCGTCCCTCCTGGCCTTGGCGGGCCGCCCAACCCTCCCCACCTCCTGCAAACGCGGCGGGCGGCGGGGGGAGAGCGAGGAGCCGGTTCCGGCGGGCGCGGGGCTTGGCTGGCTGGCGGGGTGAGCGCCGCTGGTGATGCGGAAAGGCCGAGGGGGCCCTGGCGCCGCGGACCGGCTGAAAAGCTCCAACGGCCCGGTCCCGGTCCGCGGACCGGCGGTTGGGGACCTCTGGTAGAGGTTAAAGCTACTGTCTTATAGGCAGACTCCCCAGGTTCAAATGCCAGTAAGAATATGGCTAGCTGATGAGAGCAAAATAAGCTTGAAATAGATGTATATTAGTCTCCTAGTGATGACAAACTCATTGAACAGGATGCAGCTCCATTTGCTATAGTCAGATGAGTATTTTGGTTCAAAATTGCCTCAATTTCTTGTGTTGTAGGATAGTCAGGTTTATTTCAAAGTGAAATACGAACAAGGACTAAACAATACTCCATAAAGCCTTCATTTTAAGAGTAAATGAGAACTTTGATGAAAGTGAGTTATATTCTTGTTTTTTCTACTTTTCAGTGCTTGAATACAACACATTAATTAATGACCATGTCAGTTGAAGGAAATTAAAAGAAAGCTTAAAGATTGATTAGAAGAGCCCTAATTAAAAACTTCAAGCATCATTACATTATTTGGTTGACATAGCCTAGTGAAAATTTTATTCTGGAGAGCTTTCAGTTTCTAAAATCAAAACAAACAGATCAAAATGGGAAAGGAACTTAAATTCTCTTCCCCCCCAAAAATTATGTATTGACTAGCAGATACTATGTGTAATATCCTATACATAACAACATGGCCTGAGAATATATTTTCAGATAAGTTTTCAAAAGAACTTTGTATTGATAAACCAGTCATCTTTTTTACATTTCATTGTGAGGAACAGAATATATTTTTCTTTTGTCTCTTTGAATCCTGGTGATTGCTTGCATTAGTACCTGCAATTTTAATGGCAAGGTCATTTGGAAGTAATGTTCCCTTGACTTTTCCTTGGCTGAGAATAAGTAATCCAAGATCATCTTGCTGGTTTTATGAATGAAGCAGGACTAAAACAAACAGATTCTCACTTTCTGGCTTCAGGTTTTAATCACTACACTTCTTCTGAAGCTAACGTCTGTCACCCTGAACTGACCAGAATGGCCCTATTGAATGTATGAGTGCCTAATGACTCAATGAGTGAACAAATCCCTTTCCTAGAAGCTATAGTACTGTTGTTGCTTTGTAACAATGCTACTATTAAAGTTTGCTGTAGAAGAAATCATCTAGCTGAAGAGCAAATAAACTTTTGGGCAAATTTTGGTGACGCCAACAGAGGGCTGACAGCCACAAATCACAGTAGGAATAGCAGCAACATTTTAATGCTACCAAACTGTTGTGGTTAGCTCTGCCCCAGCTTCTGCCCCAAGGACTGTAGATGTGGGGGAGACATCCACATGCTGCCAGCCTGTTTTGCCCCCCGGTGGAATCTGCTGATGAAGGCTCCTCTGACCAAGAAGACATGAGTGACAGGGAGGAGGAGAGTGTGGCAGACAGCTTAGAAGGAGATCAATTATCTAGCTCCTCCTTGGATTCGGAACAAGAGTTAATGATACAGCCACGCATGTGGAGAGCGATGCATAGGCAACAACAACTGAGAGATTATTATCAAAGAAAATGAGGCCACCTGTGGTTGGGTGGGGCTGTGGTAATTAGTGAGGCTGCTATAAATAGCAGCCTGTGGGTTTGGCCATTGTGGAGGATTATCTGATCGCTGTGTTTCGTGACTGCTTTATTGACTGTGACTTTTTGTGTGCTGATTTTTTCCCACTTTGAAACTAAACCAGAGCAAAGTGTGTTTCACTTTGTGAAAGAAGGACTGTGAATTGCGTCACAGCTGCAAGCTAAGTATCACAGAATTGATAAGTGACTTGTACAAATTACCAGTTTGTTTGGAGATGAGTGCTCTTTGCTATACAAAAAGAGGGCTAAGTTTAAGTGAATTTTCATTATAAAGACCATTGTTTTGAATTTTCAAACGTGTGTGTGTCTGAAATTTGTACCTGTGAATTTTTGGGAGGAGTCTACCAGAGAGCCCGACAGAACAGAAACCAGTAGTGGGTTGCTCCCAGTTCAACTCAATTTGGTGAACCAGTAACAGTGGCGGAAGGATTTATTTATTTGTTTTTTTGTTTGTTTGTCCAAAACACACTGATGGTTACAGAGTAGTAGAATATATCAATGAAAGAATAGAAGAGAAGATATAGGAATTAAATATATCAATGAAAGAATAGAAGAAGAGATACAGGTTTTGCATGCACACGTAAGCGTGAACCGGTAGCAATGGCATTTAGAATTCAAATTTTCAATATGAAATTAGAGGTAAGATTGTAAATGTGACAGGCAGACTCCTTTAAGATTTTAAGTGCTCACTCTTTTTGTTGGGCCATAAAGAATCTTCCTATGAGTTCCCATGATAATAAAATTCTGAAAATGTTAATACGTTGTTAAATTTTAAAGTTGTTAAACAATATTATATACCACTCTGCAATTCACAATTCAGTCAATCAAAAAATGAAAGGATATGAATAGAGACCAATTTTTCAAGGATTTTTTTTAAAAAAAGCACAATGCAGGGAATATAAAATCCTACATTATTCAATATTGAATACAGTATTTGATATGCTGCACAATCTCCAGAATTTGATTTATAGTATAATACTTCTATAAGTCCCAGAACTATTGTTCAATAACATGAGTTAGTAGAATATGTAAAGAAACATTATGAATGTCCAACAGCTCTAGGGAATTTGCTTTTGTATAAAATCTTCAGCATTGTAGTGAAGACACCATATCAATGTTACTCCCAGCAGAAGCTCAAGTTTGGGAGAAAATAAGATTGTGCATGTAGACTCCTAATCCACGCTTTCTCCAACTATCATGTATTTCAATAGAATATCTTTAGAGAAATCTACTTGTATTTGTTTAGATTTAAATACATTTGTCAGTGCAATTTTAGATCCCTACTTTATTAAGGTCTGAGAAGTAAAGAATACCAGTTTGAATAAGTGGAGATTAGAGAGAAGTAAAGCTGGGATTGCATGCAATTTGCATTCTCTTCCATTCTGAGCTCCACTGCATTCAGATACAATACTATTTTCTTGAACCTTGTGTCTTCCAGATTTTTGGGATCACAACCACAACCCCACAATTGAGAGACCAGGTGCTTAAACGCCTGACCGACAGTTGCAGAGGTGTGAATTAACTCATTGCCTCTCTCTTGGTTAGCATTCTCACACGATAGTGCGAGAGCGCCCAGCAATACTTCTGGATTGCGTGGGGATGCTGGGAGGCATGGGTGGGGCTACAGACTATTTTAGAGCCAGCTTGCCTCTCACTCCATCCTTTCCATTTTGCCTGCTTTCCCTGCAGACATCAACCCGCCTTCCGCTCAATTCAGGGTGTTTTAATGGTCGCCTACTTTTGGGCCGACTAGGAATTTTTTGCAATCACAACACGATTTAGTCTGTCACGCTGAATATTGACAGCCCCAGAGACATTCAGTAATTAAATAGTTAACTGTGTGTGTTTCTTTAAGATCCTCCTATTATGATGTAATATCCTGCCACATTCTAACCTCACATCCTTCTTCTTCTTGCTCTGTTGTTTCATTCTCCATTCCTATTCTAACCTCCATCATGTGAAGACGTGTTTGTTATTTTGTACTTTTATAATAAAAGAAATATTGCTTTGATAACAAATGAATGGGCTCTCGTCTGTCGCCTCCATGGTGGGTTAATGTTCAAACAGACATTAATCACTCAAACCGTGACATAGTCAAAATGGTTTTTCTGCCTATTTCATCCTGATGAGGGGGAGGGAATTTGGTTAGGGAGTGCATCTATTTTGGAAATAGACTCTTGTTTGTACAATTCGTTGCTTAATATTGGTACTGTATGGCAGAAACGGGGCGGAAAAGGGTATTAGTAGCAACTGTGTGTTCTCCCTTGGGCATCCTTTGGAAGATGATCCGCTGCCCCTTTCCACAATTCATGCTGCCTACATGACTGGGATGGTGGAGAAGGGGTGCCTTTGGGGCTTGCCTACGTCATTTCTGGTTCTGGGTCACGGGGGTGAGCCCTCCCACAAGCTTGGGGCGTGGCTTGTATGAAGGGGCGTAGGCTGTTCATGCCTCACCCTGACCAGGCAAGGAGTTACGCCCATTAGTTGCCCATGTATGTTTTGTGAAGAAATTCCACCCCATTTAGCGACCTCTGCAGGTCTTTCTGTAAATTTGTTAATAAAGTGACCCCCTTTTACCCAGCTTGGTGTCCGAGTGTTTATTTCGCATCTGATGCACCTAGCCAGCATGCTATAGAAACCAAATACCATAATTGAAATTTTGATCTAATATGGAGAAAATCTGGTTGGAGATAAGAAGGATTTTTTCCCCCTTTTCATTAAACATATGAAGATTAAACTGTATTCAAAGTAGTATTCAGAATGGGAAAACATAACTTCACTGGCAGTTCATTTTTTTCATCATAGTCTAACTATCAAAGTTCTTTTACCGCTGTAACAAGGCAAGTTAAATGAATAATTACTGCTGACTACTTAAAGCATGAAGTGCGGTCATCTGTGATATAAGTTGAAAAGAACATTCATTGTCTGTAATTTTATGGACTGCTTTGGTCTGATTTTGCATATTTCCATACAGCTTAGGGTTTTTTTTTCCCTTCCACAGATCATCTTCAAAAATAGTTTGAAAATCTCTTCATTGCTACTGACATCAAAATACAGAGGGGAACATTATGTAATCATTATTTAAAGAAACGGAAAATTAATTGCATGCCTTCTCACCTTCCCCTTTTTAAAACCTGTCTGGTACTTTGCAAAATAAAAAGTTCAACCAGGAGAGGCTGCAAATGTACTCAAGCTTCCTTAATTTTCAGCATTCCAAAACCAGGCAGCAAAAAGAGGCAAAATGAATGCAACTGGGAAAACAAAGCATTTCAGAGCTTGACTTGTTTTTCCTCTGGTTTTTGGCTTGCCACTGAACAAGAGTCTAAGCTAAATCAGCTCTGCTGCCAAACATAGATGATCACAGGAGATTACACAGTGCAGAGATTTTAAAAAGCAAGTTTGAAAAATGATTAGAATTGGGATATTTGAATGTTAAAAAAAAGGTTTTCCTTGCACAAAGTCTATTTTTTATTCTATTCGTTTTCTTTATTTTGTTTATTTGTCAAACATGTACAAGGTACAAGATACAGGTATATGTATAAACATAGACATATGCAAAGTAAGTTTAGATAAATGAGGACAAAAAGACAGGAGTGGTAGGCACAAGGGTGCGCTGATGCATGCCCTTACAGACCTCTTAGGAATGGGATGAGGTCAGCAATGGGCTACTAGCCAGAACGCTAAATTGGGCTTATCACCATGGCTTGGAAGTGCTTGTGCGACCAGTGTGATTTTGCTTCTGCACCTGTGGAGGTAGCAAAATCACGCATGGAGCTGCAAGTGCACCCATGTTTCAGCATGCATGGAAGCAAGAAAAGTCACCAAAACATGGGTGCACCTGCGGCTTCGTGCACAATTTTGCTACCCCCACAGGTGCAGAAGCAAAATTGTGCTGGCCCCGCAAGCACTTACAAGCCGTGGCGGTTAGCCTAATTTAGCACTCCGGCTAGTAGCTCACCGCTGGGTGAGGTTGATAATTAATAGTTTAAGATTTAAGTTTTTGGAGTTTGGGGATAAAACCACAGAGTCAAGTAATGCATTCCAGGCATTGATCACTCTGTTGCTAAAATATTTTCTGCAATCGAGGTTGGAACGGTTTACATAACATTTATAATCTATTGTGTGCAATAGATATATCTATCTGGTTGCAGATCATTTAATGAACCATGCTTAGATAATACCAAAGGTGGCATAGTTCTAAATGGTCTAAATCCAAAATTTCAAGTCTGGTGGCATAAGATATTTTGTTGCAAGCAGAATAGTGAAGGACTCTTCTCATGAAATATTTCTGGTCTCTCTCAATCGTATTAATGTCTGATATGCAGCTCGGGTTCCAGACAGGTGAACTGTATTTGAGAAGTAGTCTAGTGAATGTTTTGTACACTCTGGTTAGCAGTGTATTGTTGCCAGAGAAGAAGCGACAAAAGATTAGGTTAACAACTCTTAGTGCCTTTTTGGCAAAGTTGTTACAATGGGCTGTGGCACTTAGATCATTAGATATAAGTACTCTAAAGTCCTTGAAAGAGCGAGGGTCATCTACAAGATCGTGTCCTCCCAACTTGTATTTTGTATTCCTGATTTCTTTTGCCAATGTGTAAGATAGAGCATTTGTTGGTTGAGATTTGAAGTTGCCAATTGTTTGACCATTCTGATAAATGGTCTAGGTCTTTTTGAAGGGTAGCAGCATTGCCGGTATGCTTATACTAATATCTGTGTCTATATACTATTCCTAACCCATGTATATGTAGCGTCATCATATAGATATATGATATCCATTCAGTCTGTCCCGTCTGACTTTTGTCAGGTCAGACTCTTCACATCTTGTGAACTTGCACTACTTCTTTGAGTTGTTCTATGCTCTGGCTGATGTCAGCTTTGATGGTGTCCAGTCATCGTGGCCTGGTTTCCTTTTACCAATACTCTTCCAATGTAATTGCTTTCTTCAGTGAATCCCCCACACATGACATGGTCAAAATAAAAGAAGAGGCAGTTTTGTGATTTTTCCTTCCAGTGACATGTCTGTGTATATTTATATATAGGTTATATCTAGGGGTGGGTTCTGGATACTTTTGCTGCCAGTTTGCTCAGGGTTGTGCCATGCATGCGCCTCGCACAGCAGAAGCAAAATCCAACCCTTGGAGACACCAACAGAACTGGCTGTATGATATCATTATCAAGTTAGAACCTCTGCTTATATCAAAATTTCTAGTCATCATTTAGCCATCTGCATGTTGGCTTATTGCTGTCAGTCACTGTCTTAAATTGCTGCTGAACTGAACAGTTTGGCAGTTTCTCAGCCTGTTCTGGTTTTATGAGCTTTTGACTAGCTGTAGCTAGTCTCAAGTGTTGCTGGTATACTGGACAATATTGCTACTTTGCTATTGGAATGGTGAAGTCCTCCTGATTGTTGTTTCACACTCTCAGTTGTAAATGTCTGCTTTCTTCTCCCCCACATTCTAGGGCTCAGCATTTTCTTCTCAGTTTGAAAACAAATGTGATGCAATGCTCTTCAGAATACCTAAAAAAGGAAGAAAATAAATAAAAGGAAAGAATAATTCTTGCCATTGCAAGGCATTCTTTCCACATCCCTAATCTAAAAGCATATTATGTAAACGTTGTCCAGAAAACTTCATGTATAATATGCCTGAGATAACCAGATTTCATACCCAAAGATTTTTGTTTGGTACACTTACCTGAGATAAAATGAAATGTTATAAAGCTATAACATAATGTTCTTGTGTCTAGTTGTCTTGATGTGCAGTGCTCTGTAGCGACAATTTGAGGGTAGGAGTTGAAACAATTTGTGTCCAGGATGTGAGGGTAAGTAAATATTTTTATCAACCTCTTTTTGATTTGCGCAGGATACAGGTCCTCAATGAAGGCAGGATGGCAGCAATTATTTTTTCTGCAGTTCTGATTATCCTCTGAAGTCTGTCTTGGTCTTTTTGGATTGCAGCACCAAACCAGACAGTTATAGAGGTGCAGATGACAGACTCAATGATTCCTCTGTAGAACTGTATCAGCAGCTCTTTGGGCAGTTTGAGCTTCCTGAGTTGGTGCAGAAAGAACATTCTTTGTTGTGCTTTTTTGATGATGTTTTTGATGTTAGCTGACCATTTTATGTCTTGAGATTTGATAAGATCAGAAGCTGACAGTGAAGGCCCCTCCCTTTTCCTGTGGTTCCTTCAGGGATAGGTTCTAATTTACCTCGCTGCCAGTTTGCTTCCTTCCATGCTGCATACTTATGCATGCACAGTAGCAAAGAAAATCAGAAAAAAAAAATCCCGCAAAGGAGCCAAAACCAAGATGGCAACACATGTGCAGTGCCATAAACTTGGCTTCTGTGCATATGCAGAAGAAAAAACCCAGATACAAATTCCTCCTCCAAAAATCCCCCCCCCAGTGGCTTCCACAGACCAGCACCAACCAATCCAGTTCTGTGGTATCATCATGACATCACCAATAGGTTGCTACCAGTTCAGGCAAACTGGTCCGAATCAGGAGAAACCCACCTCTGGGTTCCTTCCCCTTTAGTTCCACCCAAAGGCTCCTTGATTTGCAAGCAACAGTAGCAGGACCTGTGAATGCTTGCCAGCCAGGGGAGGCAACCAGGGAAGGAATAGGAGACCACATTCCCCTTTTAAAAAATTATTTGGGATTACAGGGCTAAAGGTCTTTTAAGCCTGAAGGAGAATTCAAACTGATTTGCTTTTTGCCACACTTGTGCCTGTGTATACACACACATGAAACTTACCAAAACTGTTCAGCAATCAATCTGGTGAATGTACTTTATATATGGCAAGAATCAAAGCAGTGGGTAAATTCTCCTTCAGGCATTATACTGCAGTTGCATTTGAATTAGTGTTAGCCAACTTCAGTTTATTTTGGAAAGAAAACTAGGAGACATGGAGACATGTCCCCCACCCACCCACTTTTAAAGCTTTACTTTAAAAGTAACCCTTTCCCTACTTACTCACCCACCGGTCCTGGATCACATGGCTATGAAATACATACCGAAAAACTTTTAGTTGTTTTTAAAGCATTTTCAAAGAATTTGAAACAGTACTTTGGAAACCCAGAGCTGCATCAGCCCCACTTCTACCCAAACATCGACCCTGGATCACATGGCTGCACTGGCAAAGATCACTCCTCTGCTGGGCCTCCCCTGCACCCTTTGGCCTGATTTTACCTTTGGCAGCATCTGTGTTATCAAAAGTGCAGTTCAACCAGTGAAAGAAGGGCAGCTGGAATGGATGCTCACTGGAAGATAAGGCCAACAGCGAAGGGCAGGACAAGAAGCATGGGACTTAATCCCACCACTATGCGAGCTGGATCCTTTGAATTGGCAGAACATATCCGGTTGATGGGCTATAGTTTGAGAATCCCTGGTTTAGACGGGCCATAGTTTGAGACTCTCTAGTTTAGATGGGCCATAGTTTGAGAATCCCCAGTTTAGAGTCTAATAAAAATCTTGTTCCAATTGAGGAAGGATGGATGAGCAATATAGAATAGCAAAGGGAGAAACCTTTAAAGATACCAGGAATGGAATGAAGAAACTAGGAAACAAATGGTCTTAATTTTTAATGGTTAATTTGGACTTAGATCTTGAGTCCACAAGAAGATAGCGAGGGGAAAATTGATCCAAGTACGTAACATGGCTAGAAGCAGCAAATTGTACTTACAAAGCTTGAGGCTAGGAATGCACCTGGTTTTGGTATGTATTTATAAGCAGTTTGACTAAAAGAGTTAAAAGGTGGAATGCTGTTTGGCACTGTGTCTTTCCATCAAACCATCTGAAATATTATATGATTCCCGGGAGAGTACTCTTTTCTTCATTGCATGGACGTTTTTCCATTTCTCTTTCTTTTGTAAACAATAAAGGACAGACAAGAACTAAGTGAACCTTAGCAGCTACTATACTTCTGGCATCAGCTACCTAATAGATTACTTCTCCCATGTCTCTTCCAAACTGCAGTTTGCCAGAAGAGCAAAGAATAGTCCACACCATATTAAAATTTATGTTTAAGAACTGGCATAGTCGGAAATTTATTTTGTAACAAAATGATAGTCAAAGAAATGTACAATTTATTGTTGTTAAAAAACTACATATATTTATCTGGCAAAGCAGTACGGAAAGGTATGAATTAGACTATGAATTAGATTCATAGAAAGAGCTAGAATTTCTTAAGAGTAATTTCTATTTTTATTAAATATAATGTGTTTGAAAGATTTCAAATCCTAAAATGAATCATACAGAATGAACAAACTCTGCAATATTTTTCAGTGCAAGGGAAGAATCTACGAGTTGAACAATTTGATATATTTACAGCCCCATTCTTTGAGGTGTATTTTTATACAGTTATAACAGTTACCTAGAAAATCATAAAGAGTTCTAAGAAGACCATAGGTGCAATAACAGTAGCAGACAGAAAGTTCTCTTTAACGTATAACTCTCTCTCTCTCTCTCTCTCTCTCTCTCTCTCTCTCTCTCTCTCTCTCTCTCTCTCTCTCTCTCACTGTGTGTGTGTGTGTGTACAGTATGTGTGTGTGTGTGTGTTGGTGTGTAGTCTTGATTAAGATAGATTGCCATTAATTTTTTTAAGAGCAAGAGTGGAGTAGCCTGCAATATTCCAGGAATATTTAGTAGAAATTCCTGCAAAAAAGGAATCCTGCTATGATCTAAAATTTCACTGGATATTGAAAACACTGTTTACTTGAGTTTAATCTCTGTCTTTCTTGGTGTTTAAAGTAGAATGAACTGTAAGATTTTCTTGGATAACTAGAAGCTACACAGCTAAAAGATATCTTTTCCTCTTGAATGATGTTGCTGTCCTATAGCAAGACAAAGCTGTCAGCTTTTAAATTATGTTTGGAGGTGCTGAAGCAATTGCTGACATGGTTTATAATGGGCCATCTTCTTTGCACCTGTGACAAGTAGACACTGATTATATCACCAATGAGACATGAAGTATATCACAATGAAAGACTGCTTTGCACAGTTGCAGCTCTCCAGTTTGAGACAGGATTAAGAAAACCCAAAACGTTGGGAGACATGGGAACATCCTTTATTAAAGCAATTTAATTTGGAAAGCACAAAAACCTGGAAATCAATAAAGCAATAAGAAAAAAAAACTACTCAGCAATTACTTATTGTACAACTTAATACAATATAGCACTATACAATACAATTGTAAGAAATACCACTTATGATATCAGCAGCTATTAGAACCATCATTGGTGATAAATGGTTTAAAACAGGGTATAGAACATTCATTTAATGTAATACTTTGAAAAGGTTTTCAGAACTCTCTTCTGTTAAATGATGTACTAAACGCCACATCCACAGAGAAAACTGTAGAGCTTTCAGATTGCCTTACAGAATTTCCTCAGGTAATTTGGCATGATCACCTAACCAGGGACAAACAGTTCCAAATGTTTGCAAAAAACAAACAAAAAAACCCTCTCACTGTAGTAGCAAAAGATCAAAAATTGTCACAGATTGCCACGGATCACTGACTGCACTTTATGAAGGCATGCTAGTTTGAGGCCAGATGATTTCTTTCTCAAGGAGCAGCAAAAGTGTTTCTGTGAGGGAAATATGTAGAAACCAAGAGGGTTGCCTTAATTATTCTAGCCTTGATATAAACATGTACAGGACACAAGACACAAGTACCAGTGAATAATCTGTCTATTCTATAAATTGCTTTATGGCAGTGATAAGCTGGTCATCAACAAGTAAGAAGCAAAGAAGCCTTCGTGTGTAGATGTAAAGGCTTCCACATTATATCCTAGGTGAGTGATGCTGAACTTTTTCTTGTTGGGTGCCAAAACGTGTGTGCTGTGGGCACTCACACTGGCTGTGGGCACCCACACTGGCACACACCAGTGTGAGTGCCCACAGCCATAATTCAATGCCTAGGGAGGGCGAAAATTGCCTCCCCTGCCTCCCCGGAGGCCCTCTGTAGGCCAGAACCAACTCATTTCCCAACTTCTGGTGGGCCCAGTAGTCCCATTTTTCACCCTCTCCAGGCTCCTTATTATTTATCTATCTATCTGTCTATCTATTTATTTATTTATTGGATTTGTATGCCGCCCCTCTCCGCAGACTCGGGGCGGCTAACAACAGCAATAAAACAGCGTATAATAATAATCCAATACTAAAACAGTTAAAAACCCTTATTATAAAACATATGTACAGACATACCATGCATAAAATTGTAAAAGGCCTAGGGGAAAGAGTATCTCAATGCCCATGCCACAGGAGGCCCTCTAGAAGCCAAAAATGCCCTCCTAGAGCCTCCGTATGAGCGGAAAATCAGCTGGCTGGTGTGCACATGTGTGCTGGAGCTGAGCTAGGGCAACAGCTCGCATGCCAGCAGATATGGCTCTGCGTGCCACCAGTGGCACCCATGCCATAGGTTTGCCATCACTGTCCTAGGTTCTCCAGGATCAGATTTCAAGATCATTAGAGCTGCATGTTGAACTCTAAACATGATAACTTCTCCACTCGGATGGCACTGAGGCTTTTTGGAACAGCTAGCTCTTATAAAACAGAGTGAAGAGATCACTTTCTGAACAGAAAAAAAGAATTCACAAGGTACAGAAAAGTTTAAAAATGAAATCATTAAGCACCAAAACAACTGATACCAAAGAGGGAATAAAATGGGAAACACCCAATTAGAAGTAAATAGTGAGGTAGCAAAGTTTGCTGACAACACTAAATTGTTCCGTGTAGTGAAAAATGAAACTGATTTTCAGAATCTCCAGAAAGATCTCTCGAAATTGAGCGAGTGGGCAACAAAGTGGCAAATGCATTTTAACCTTAACAAGTGCACAGTTATGCATATCAGGGCAAAGAACCCCAATTATACCTATCAACTGATGGGGATCAAGCTTTCTGAGACAAGTCAAGAAAGGGATCTTGGGGTTTTGGTGAACAGCTCAATGAAGATGTCAAGCCAGTGCACAGCAGCAATAAAAATTTTTTTCCATGCTTGGCATGATTAGGAAGGGGATCGAAAATAGGTTGGCAAGTGTTGTATTGCCTCTGTACAAATCGATGGTGAGACCACACTTGGGGTACTGTGTGCATTTCTGTCATGCACCTCAAGAAAGATATAAGGGAACTGGAAATGGTGCAAAAAAGGGCAACAAGAATGATCAAGAAAATGGAGCACCTCCCTTACAAAAACCAGGTTACAAAACCTAAGTCTCTTCAGCCTTGAAAGAAGGCTGACTTGATCAAAGTGTATAAAATAATTCATGGGATAGAAAAGGTGGATAGAGAAAAAGGTTTTCTCTATCACACAATACTAGGATGAGGGGGCACTCCCTAAAGCTCATAGGTAAGAAAGTGAGGACAAATAAAGGGAAATACTGTATTTCTTCACCCAGAGGGTAATTGGTTTATGGAATTCACTTCCAGAAGCGGTCATGACAGTTGTCAGCCTGGATAGCTTCAAGGCACAATTAGACAGATTCATGGATGCCAAGTGTATTGGTGGTTATTGAAATGGATGTCCAAGTGCTGTTGGTTGAGGCAGGCAGGATTCCCTTGGATACCCATTTGTTGGGAGTCAAGGAAAAGGGAGGATTCTGCTCAAGATCCCCATGTTCAATTGATTGAGAGATACAGAATGGTGGACTCGATGGACTTTGGCCCGTTTCAGTAAGGCTCTTCTAATGTTCTTATGATCTTACCTGATGAAACTTTGCATAAAGATATTTTTGAGCAACAAAAAAAGACAAGTTTGAAAATGGGAAGAGGAGCATATAATCAAAGCAGAAGATCAATAGGCTGATTCTATAAAAATAAGATCAGGGAGGCTAAGATTAATGACCTGAAGCTTCCAACAAAGAAATAAAAGAGCAAAAAGTACACAATATGGGGACATCCTAGGAAGCAATCTATCTGCTGATTGTAGAAGATAGAAACTGAAGTAATAGAAACTGGCTGAAGGCTGAATTGTTTAATTCCTATTTTATAACTCTTTTCACAAAAGGGGAAAAAAAAATATCAGAAGCCCATACTGAGATAGTGTAATGTACAGAAGAGAAATGCAGTTCAAAATAGGGAAGGCAATGATGAGAAAACTATTTACTTTTGAATAAGTAATGTTATGGGAATAATAATAATAATAATAATAATAATAATAATAATAATAGACATCGCAATCCCAGGGGACAGCAGAATTGAGGAGAAGCAGCTAGAGAAATTAGTGAAATACGAAGATCTAAAAATCGAGCTGCAACGACTCTGGCATAAGCCAGTGAAAGTGATCCCAATGGTACTTGGTACGCTGGGCGCAGAGGGTCCCAGTCTTTGGAGAGGGGCGGCATACAAATCTAATAAATTATTATTATTATTATTATTATTATTATTATTATTATTACATCGGAATTGACAAAATGTCCACCTGTCAATTGCAAAAGGCCACTTTACTGGGATCGACAAACATAATTCGCCATTACATCACACAGTCCTAGGTGCTTGGGAAGCGCCCGACTGGTGATGATGAAATATGAAATCCAGCATAGTGATCTTGTTTGCTGTGTTGTATTGAAATAATAATAATAATAATAATAATAATAATAATAATAATAATAATAATAATAATAATTTAGTAGATTTGTATACCACCCGTCTCCGCAGACTCAGGGTGGCTCACTACAATAATAATAACAATGTGACAACATAACAAATCTAATATTTAAAAAACATTTAAAAACCCATCATTTAAAACCATACAACACAAGCATACCATACATAAAACTATATAAGCCTGGGGAGATATCTCAATTCCCCCATGCCTGGTGATACAGATGGGTCTTAAGCAATTTACCAAAGAAAAGGAGGGTGAGGGCAGTTCTGATCTCTGGGGGGAGTTGATTCCAGAGGGCCAGGGCCGCCACAGAAAAGGCTCTTCCCCTGGGGCCCTCCAGATGACATTGTTTAGTCGACAGGACCTGGAAAAGGCCAACTCTTTGGGACCTTATCAGCCACTGGGATTTGTGCGGCAGAAAAGGGTTCCAGAGGTATTCTGATCCGACACCATGTAGGGCTTTATAGGTCATTACCAACACTTTGTTGTTATTAAGATTGAACATCTATTTGTTTGGATGTGTTTGGATTCATGCCCTTGGCAAGGCCCTTTCCAATCCCATGATTCAGTGACTCCTGTTCACAATTCTAACAATATACTGCCCTAGTCAATTAGATTGTTCTCCTATTATAAACAATATCTAGTACTCTAAGCTTCAGGGGAACTATCATTTTGCCCAGCTATCTTCATGTGTTCTGGTTATTTCTTTATAGTCAATTAACTATCCCCAGGAGTCCAAGTACAATAAAAGGAAGAGGAAGACTTAGGAAAACAGAGCTAAGAAATATTGTAGAGTGAGTTGCATAATCCATAAATATAAGAAGGCCTCTGCATATTATGCATGACTATTCCATTTCTAGAATTCTTTATTCTAAAAATATGAAGATTAACCCAGGTATTATTTCCTTTAAAAATCAGATGTTATCTCCCCTGCCCTTAGCAATGTTCTTGTGATTTTATCAGACATAGCAGGAACAACTACTAAAAAAACCCCAAACAGACCTGGCTGCTGATTGTATAAATTTATCTGCATTAGTTTATTGGTTGCTCTTCACAGTCCTCTGACATTTGTGGGTAAATAACTTTCTTGGGCACCAATAGCCACATCAAGTTCAGAATTTCATTAATTCAGCCCACTTTGGGGATATTAATTCCACACATAATTAGAATTACATGAGAAAAAGCAGCATTAAGCATATTAAATCTTTTCCTTCCATTTCTAGAAATACATAATTTTTGCTGGCAGATAACATTAGAGGGAAAAATTAAGGACAAAGTTGAAAGTGCGACTCATTTACAGCATAAACCTATTTGTATTTTGTATAATGAATGTTGTAAAGAGATTCTCTATTATTTATTATTATTGCAGAAAACACCCTGCAGCTAGCAAAACATCTGGCTAGTTTTAAGGAAGTATATCCAATTGTAATGGTTTCCTGCAAGCTGAAAATGTTAGAGTTAAATACCCTTCCTCTTCTCAAGACAACATTTATATACAGTGGTACCTCATGATACGAACCCCTCGTGATACGAACCCCTCGTTCGGGGTTTGGATTCGAGGTTCCTTCAAACAACGCAAAACACCGCTGCCCGGGAGGAGAGTGGAGAATCCCATTGTGGCATTCCCCACCTCCTTTTGCTTGTTGTGCTGCAACAAGGAACTGGGAAACCCCACGATGGAATTCCGGGGACGGAGTTTTGACGTCATGTATACTTCTTCCTGACCTCCCTTTACTAGCTTAAAAGAAAGCCCAGAAACATAGCTAATTCTATAGCTTCCAGCCTCTCTCCAAAGCAAGTAAAGGGGGGTCCTTTCAGCAAAAGGAGCTGGGAAATCCCACAATTTCGACGTCATGGAATTCGGGTTCGGGTTCGGTGATATCACCCGAATTTTTTGTAAAGTCCGCCCGAATCCGCCAAACCCGAATTTCATTGGGTTCGCCCATCACTAGAAATAATTATTGCTCTTGGATATTAATATCCTGATACGGCGTATAAAAATAAGTTTAGAAACAACACTTGCCTTGATGCAGCTCAATATAGAAAATACAAATTTAGAAAACTAGTGATCAGTAAGTGAAGGTTAAAATAGAATCTAAAAATTTTACATAGTGACCATACAAACAATAAAAAGGCTGGGCTATAAAGAAACACACAATATTAATGTTGACATATAAAGACTATTTGTTTTATATAATATATGAAGATTAAAGGTTTCCCTGTTAGTCATGTTCAACTAACATGAACTGCTCTATCTCCTAAAGAAATGATTTGGTGATACTTAAGTTAAGACAATATCAGGCTCAGGAAATCAGGAGCCACGATAGAGTTCAAAAGCAGTATAAGTTTATTTCATACAATTTATACCGAAGAATCTGATCTACTAACTTTCAAGGTAAGTTGGTGCCAGAAAAGAAACAACAAATTTTAAGGATATTGGACATACGTCTCTTATAGGAGCATAGTGATTCCAAACTGATAATGCATTTGACCCTGCCCATATTGTCTCTTTCACTCAAGGTCTTTTGTTTAGCTGTTGCAATTTTTGCTATGGATGTCAGCTTATTCTGCTATACTGTATGGTACTTTCTTTCTCAGGGCTGTTTGAAATAACATGTTCTAATCAGTTTTTTAAGTTGCATTTTGCTCTTTCAGTTTTACCAGTGTCTTCTATCATGTATAATGTCTCATTTCATTTTAAGATTCTTTATCATTTTCATGTTTTATAGTACTAGAATCACCTCTGATTTAGGGGCAGCATAAAAGATGATAGTTAGATAGATGATAGGTGATAGATAGATGATAGATAGATAGATAGATAGATAGATAGATAGATAGATAGATAGATAGATAGATAGATAGATAGATAAAAATAACTAGATAACACATCTGTGGTATTCTGGTTATAGAGAGCAATTGAAAACACATACCTTCCTGGAGTTTCAACATTTGCAGGTTTAGGGGAAAACATGTGTATTCTCACTGATACAAATCAATCTCTCCAACATAGGCCATCAAAATTATAGACACTGCATGTAATAGAAAATCATCCTGTGTGTCAACATTTAGATTGATTTCACATCAATACATCTTTACTTGATGTCTGAGTTCATGCTTTGATAACGCTTGTTTTTCTTTGAAGGAACCCCCCCTCCCAAAAAAAGTTTAAATAAAGTTTTAGTAATGCTTTTCATACAATATTTTCTAATTAACTTGTTGAATGCAAAAATTCAATGAATTTAATTCTAGTTCAGTTGTTGTTTTCTTGTATTTGTATCATTTCAAATCTTGGCTGCAAAGTAATATTGTTTTGATGCCTATTCAACATTGTTTTATTGGACCAATGAGTAGTCCAGGAATATTATTGTTTCTGTTACTGTAAGCAAATGGATACTGAAATATTCTGAACATATGAAGTAAGAAAAGGACATAATTGTGATGTGCATAACTAAATAAATAACTGTTCTGGTGATAGGGAAAAATAAGGTAAGACAGATTAACTGAAGAGTCTGATCCAGTGGACATTGGTGTCTGATTAGAAATCTGATAGATAATAGGTTAACTGCATGACAAAAGTATGAACAGGCATTGTTTCCATTTATAGTCACAGATTTCTTATTAAATCAAAATCTGCAACACACATACATAGTGAGAATCCTAACCTCCATTGGTTTTTTTTTTCCTGAAAGAGGTTAACATGTTAATGGAATATCTCATCTCTTTTGACATTGAAGGATCTTTCCTAATGCATTTGCTTTTCCAATGCATCCATTGTGCCCTACAAATCAGTAGTCTAGTGGGGATGGAGATAGGTTGTATGGTTTGCCCTAAAGTTTTAGGGCAAAGGAGAATTATCAATAATTGTCCAAGGACATTGTATGCACTATTAAGCAGAGAAGGCTGTTTAATTAATAGACTGTGAATTGTAAATACAAAATGAATGTATAGCAGGTTGAAACTTCATAGAAGCAAATTAAAGAAGGCAAAACAGCACTTTTAGATGATGCTCAGTTTTGGTTCGGCAACCATGGTAAGCTGGTACCAGTTAAGACAACCTATCTCCTTCTCCATGACTTTTGGCAGTCTTCTATTAAACCATAGAAGTGTCCATATGTTGTATTTGTTACTAGATCAGTCTTCAAACTGGCAAACCTTATGGACTCTTTCATCCGTTCCTCTTTCACAGATACCTTGGGATGCAGTTTCCTTGAACTTTCTCAATACCCATTCTAAAATTACATATAGCTCATTTTCCCCCCTAATATGATTCACTTTATACTCCACATTGTAGCATCCTACCTGCCCCTGTGGTAGTTAATTTAAGAAGTTTGTTTGATACCTAATTTATGATGGAGGTTTAAGATTCAAAAAACATTTTTGGACACATCTGTTTTATTTATTAGATTATGTTCTGAACCATGACAATATATTTCATATTTCCAGGCCCTTCAGTTCCATAATCTGTTACTAGTTAACAGCAGATACTGCAACCATGGATAGTTATTTTGCTACAATGCAGACACTATTGGATGTATTAATCAATCCTTACATACAATGGAAAACAAGAGATGGCTACCTAAACCAGTGTTTCCCAACCTTGGCAACTTGAAGATATTTGGACTTCAACTCCCAGAATTCCCCAGCCAGTGAATGCCGACTGGGGAATTCTGGGAGTTGAAGTCCAGATATCTTCAAGTTGCCAAGGTTGGGAAACACTGACCTAAACAATATCCTTACTACTACATAAACTACCACAAAGATCAGTGGTGGGTTGCTATCAGTTTATCCCAGTTCAGTGAATAGCAGCAGTGGTGGGAGGTTCCGCCAACCCACCTAGACATCATCACAGACAATCTGTGCATGTGCAGAAGCACTGTGCAGAAGCAAAGCGAGCATGTACATGTGCGCATTCACAGTTCTGAACTGGTAGCAAAGGTAAGTGAAACTCACTACTGACAAAGATATTAAGCCTTCCCCTTTATCTTTCATTTTCTTTGGGTGATATAGGTAAGAAACTGCAACAATAAATTCCCAAGGTCTTCAAAGTTTATTGTAGCAAAGATATGAAATTATTCCAATGAATCGGGCAGTGATGGTGAACCTTTTTCCCCTTGGATGCCAAAAGAGCATTGGCTGGCGCTATCTCACATGCATGAGAGCCAACCCCCATAATTCAATGCCTGGGGTGGGCAAAAATAGCTTCCCTCCGGGAGGCTTCTGGAGGCCAGAAACAACTTGTTTTCCAACTTTTGATGGGCCCAGTCAGTTTGTGTTTCATCATCCCCAGGATCCAAAGGCTTCCCTGAAGCTGGGGGAAGGTAAATACACCCTCCCCCATCCCCCTGGAGGCTCTCTGAAAGCCAAAAACACCATCCCAGAACCTCTGTGTGGGCCAAAAGTCAGCTGGTCAGCACACACATGCACACTGGAGCTGAGCTAGGGCCATGGCTCGCCTGCAGCAGATATGGCTCCGTGTGTCACCTGTGGCACCTCTGCCAAAGGTTCGCCATCACTGGAATAGGTAAATCAAGGTTCAAACAGTTGACTTTCTATCTACTGCCCATATAATATAATAGACTAGAAATTTTGATAAGCAGGATAGTTTCCATGTCTTGTTTCATTAACAAAATTAGTTTATTAACATATGAAAACTTTTGTGTTACTCTGGAGTTATGAGTTTGCTGATAATAACTTAGCACGTTTCACTTTAAGTAGTGTTATTGATCAGAATTATACAGATGTGTAGAAAAGGTTTTTCTGCATTTTCACCTCGTGGCTTGACTACTGCAATGTGGTCTACATGGGGCTACTCTTAAAAAGCATTCAGAGACTACAATTAGTCCAGAAAGCATCCACACAATCTGTTCTGGGTGTGCCAAGGTATGCCCATATAACTCCATCACTCTACAAGCTGCACTGGTCTCCAGATGCTATTTAAAGCATTATTTATCAACTATAAAGCCCTACATGGCTTAGGACCAGATTATTTACAAGACCGTCTTCTGTCTCACATGTCCCAGCAACTGGTAAGATCCCACAAAGTTGGTATTCTCCAGGTCCCGTCAGACAAGCAATGCCGACTGGCAGGATTGCAGGGAAGGGCCTTCACTGTGGTGGCTCTGGTCCCCTAGAATGAACTCCCCTCGAGCCCCCACCCTCCTGGCCTTCTGAAACTTGGCTTTGCCAGCAGGCCTGAGACCATTGAGCAGGCCTGGGACCATATCTTGCTCCGGCCAGCAGTAATGAATGAGAGATGTATGAATGTTTTTAATAATGGGGGTTTTACATCTTGTAGTCTTTTATTGTTTTATACCACCCTGAGTCCATCAGGAAATGGGCAGCCTATAAAAACAAACAAACAAATAAATTGTCATGAGCACCTATAGATGCTACTTATAGATTCCAGTCATAGTTGCTGCTAAATTCTTTCTTGCTTTTCCCACTTCCATAGACTTCTTGTTTTCTCCAAAGACCTAGTTTATATCTAGGATAAACCAGACCATGTCCAGGCCTCCTGCAAGGGCTTTGCTGACCACCAAAATAATGAAGATCTCTCTGTTAGACGTTTACTGACCTTACATCTAGCTGTTACTTTTTGCTTGATTTTCCAGCCATTTGAAAAATACATCCAGCTTTCCCTCCTACTCTTAGAAGGTTCCTCTATTTTTTCCTTATACACACAAGCCCCACCACATTTTTAAATGGGGCAGGAAGTAAAAATGGATCTCCACCCCAGAGCACCCAATTGCACTGAAAGATATTTAGATAAAATGCAGGGTGTCCTGCATAAGCCACGCCCACAGTGTGGTAGTAAAACTTTTGGGCAGGAGGAAGAGTTTGATTGGGACAACAACATGTTAATATGAATTGATAGCCCACTTTTTGGAAGAACTGAACTGAGGAAACCATGCTTTCCCTGTACTATTCTTTATTTTCTTCTCCTCCTCCTTTTTAATTGTATTTTATTCCCAGCTGCTGCCATTTTTGCTGTGCTTAGTAACACAGAGGCAACAGAAGGGAGTGAGCTGCACCATTTCCCTTCCCAGATGGCCAGTAAATTAAAAAAATGTAAACACCAGAGAAAGGGGCAGAAAAATATGAGAAGTAGCTTTCCCTTCAACTGCAAGCAGTTTCTTAACTTTGGCACAAAAATATTCTCTGAGACTCCTAAATACTCTACATACTGATTGGTTAGCAATGCCCCTGCTTAAGGTGGTTTCCTTAGAACAGGTACAATGTTTTAATGTATTTTTAAAGTCTGACCACTTGCCTGCATTGGGGAGAAAAATAACAGTAAATAAACACATAGCAGAACAAACATTTATTTATTGGATTTGTATGCCGCCCCTCTCCGGAGACTCGGGACGGCTAACAGCGACAATAAAACAGTGTACAATAGTAATCTGATATTAGAAATGATTAAAAATCCATTAATATAAAACCCAAACATACATACATACCATGCATAGAATTGTTAAGGCCTAGGGGGAAAGAGGATCTCAATTCCCCCATGCCTGGCAGCAGAGGTGGGTTTTAAGTTGCTTACGAAAGGCAAGGAGGGTGGGGGCAGTTCTAATCTCTGGGGGGAGTTGGTTCCAGAGAGCCGGGGCTGCCACAGAGAAGGCTCTTCCCCTGGGTCCCGCCAGGCAACATTGCTTAGTTGACGGGACCCGGAGAAGATCCACTCTGTGGGACCTAACTGGTCGCTGGGATTCGTGCAGCAGAAGGCGGTCCCTGAGGTATTATTTATCTATGCTAGGAAACTAAATCTATATGCATCGTCTTAGCTTCATCGAGGTTGCTTTTAACTGAAGAGGACCACAGTTGGCCAAAAGCTAAGTATATAGAAAGAGCTAACTCAGCAGATCCCAGTATCTTCCTTAGAGATATTGCCATGTTATGGCCATTGGCAGTGAAAAAATACAAATATAAAAGACATGTGGGCACAAATGACATAGGATAAGCTTTGGATTCATTTCCCAATTTTTTTTTTATCATTTCTTTCCCTATCATTTATCATTCCTTCAGGCTCAGCACTTTTCTCATGCTCTCCATTTATCTATCTGTTCATAAATGTATTTAAAACAAAATCTAAATTAATGAAAAAGTGAATGGGGAAATATTTATATGCACATACGTATTTAAAATAGTCACCCATCTTATGCAATGTAATGCTGGGCAGCTCATAAGCAACAATAAAAAGAGCGAAAACAAAAGAAAACAAATCCAAATAAAAGCCAATACAGAAACTCCTGGTACTCCAAATATAACACATCATTAAACATCCATCAAGAACTGAGTTCCAGACTTAACTCCCTTAGTATCTGTGGGAGAAGCCAGATTTTCAATGCTTTTCAGAAGAGTGGGAGGGTATGGGATCTTAGGGGGAAGATTTTTCAAGGGGAAGGGCTACCACAGAGAAAGCATGATGCTTAGGGTCCACTAGATCACAGGTCTTCAACTTGGAAACATTGAGACTTGTGGACTTTAACTTCGAGAATTCTCCAGACAGCATAGCATAGGTGGCTAGAGAATTCTGGAAGTTGAAGTTCACAAGTCTTAAAGTTGCCAAGTTTGAGGACCCATGCACTAGACGGCAATATTTAAGGGAAGGGACTTGAGCAATCAGATCTAGTGGAACTAGTAGATACTCTCAGGAGTAGGCAAGCTTGCAAATAATCTAACCCTGATCCATTCAGTCTCAGAGAAGATAACCAGCACCTTGAATCACACCTAGAATGGAACTGGAAGCCAGCAATGATATAACATGAATGAATCAAGGGTAATCCAAATCTGCACAAATCTGTATTCTGCATTAATTCTATTTTCTGGATGGTTTTCAAGCAGAGCCTTGAACATAAAGGCTCTCACCTATTATTGTCAGCTTTCTTCTTTATCTTTGCCAACAGCACTCAAGGTACATCTTATATAATTTCATCTCCCATAAATCCTCAGTAAACTAAAGAGCTCTACAAATATAATGGTCTATGAAAATAACCTTGGAAGACAGGACAAAAGAGACACTCCTGACAAACATCGTACAAAAGATATCTCTGCCCACAAGAAGGAAAGGAGATATGGGAAGCATCTCAGAAGTGACCTGCTATTGTTTTCTAGAAAATAAAAGTAAAAGAGGGAAATATTATATTCAGGCTTGAAATATTTTGTATTGCAATCTTAGGATAAAGATAATATTGGTACTATAAAGATAATATTGGTACTCATCATTTGTGTTCCTTGTCTAGACCACTTCTCATAAAGTTGGCAAGGTTGGAGACCTCTGGTCGAGATTACCTCAAAGAGCTAACAATACAATTCGTGATCGCAGAGAATTCCCACAGTTCTGATCCAATGTGAGGTTCTTTGCATTTCATTTTGAGTGGTAAGCAAAGTTCTGGCCAGGCAATACACCAAAGTCCTCCTGAAATCTCATTATAGTTATCAATCAGCTGTGGCAGATCAATAACATGGCCTTGCTCTCTGTAGTAGAGATTGGACTACTATATCAGGGAGATCCCCAAAGCCAAAAGGGAACATTATGCTCTGGTAAGGGAATGATGATAACATCCTCCAAGCCCAGAGCACAATGTCATTGCCTCAACACAAAAATCAAATCTAAATGTGTGATCTCCAGTGTGACTTGAGATTTCAATGAATTGGGTCAGGTCCATGGTGGCCAAGAACTCCTAAGTTGAACCCCTAAAGTCCTACTGAAATGGGCTCTAGGAATAGTTGAGGAACAAGCCAGTGTACTAACTAATGTTTTCTACATCAGTCAGAAGACGAATGAGTCTTCTATAAAGATTGTATAAAACTGCCTACATAGCTTAGACTTAACCTGGTTTCAGGCTGACATGGAACACTATTAACAAGACTCCTACATATGAATTTCTTAGAAATGAAAATAAGAAATACAAGCTCATGTTACATAGGATGCTTATTAATTCAGAACATTGGTAGCAACTAGATTATTTCTGATATTTCATTACTTTATTTCATTGCCACACAATGGTTTTGTTAAACATGCCGCCTAAATGAGATATGACAGCAAGCATGGTTGTGCTGCATTTGGGTATGGTATCCACTACTATGCATTGCTGTAATAGACCGGTATCTTGGTGTGGCAAGAAGCAGAAGCAGTAGCAGCAGAAATCATTAAACTGCATGTATTTAATTAGATTCCATCCTAATACAACAGCTCTTAGAACTTACTCATTTCATTTTGTATGCTGCTAGAATAATAAAAGAGCAGCAAAATTGTCTATTATTAAATATAAACTTCTGATTTATTCAATATAATTATGAATTGTTTTCATTCTTCGCTGTTACCTTAGAAATCCATGAATCTTATTTTGAATCAAGGCCATTTAAGATAATACCAATATAATGCTATGAAAAAATAATACTTCAATTTTTTTCTGTGACACTACAATCTAAAACAAAAACCTATTAATACCAAGTAACTTTCAAATACATTAGAAGACATATTGCTATGACATGTATCTAGGCACTGGAAAATTCCAGTTCCTTGGATAAAGTTCTTCCAAACCCCTATTCATTACAGGGAGTCCTTGAGTTACAGCCACAATTGAATCCAAAATTTATGTTGCTGAATGAAACGTTTGTTAAGTGAATCCTTGCTGTTATTAAGTTAGTAACATGGTTCTTAACTAAATCCGGATTCCTCATTGACTTTGCATGTCAGAAGGTCACAAAAGCTGATCACATGACTCCAGGACTCTCATACATCTGAACTACTTGCCAAGCATCTGAATTTTGATCATACAACCATGGGGGTATTACAATGGTTGTGTGAATAACCATCGTAAGTAATTTTTTCAGCACTGCTGTAACTTGGAATGGTCACTAAATGAACTGTTGTAAGTCAAGGAATATCTGTATTAAAAATTATCTTTTCTGTCAATATTTTAGTAGTAGTGTCATGCCCAAGGCCAAATATGATACAGTGAAATCCAATTAAGTCCAATTCTTAAGAATAGAATAAGAGAGTTGGAAGGGACATCGGAGGTCTTCTAGTCCAACCCCCTGCCCAGGCAGGAAGCCCTATACCACTTCAGATAAATGATTATCCAACATCTTCTTAAAAACGTCCAGTGTTGGAGCATTTACAACTTCTGAAGGCAAGTTGTTTCACTGATTAATCGTTCTGTCAGGAAATTTATCTTTAGTTCTAAGTTGCTTCTTTCTTTGATTAGTTTTTTGTCCTACTGCTAGGTTCTTTGGTGAATAGGTTTATTAGCTCTTGTTTGTGATGGCCCCTGAGATATTGGAACACTGCTATCCTGTCTCCCCAAGTCCTTCTTTTCAGTACCACCAACCTTTATTCATATGTTTTAGCCTCCAGTCCCCTAATAATCTTTGTTGCTCTTCTCTGCACTCTTCCCAACATTTTTTTTATATCATGACAACTAAAACTGAATGCAGTATTTCAAGTGTGGCATTACCAAGGCATTATAAAGTGGTATTGACACTTCATGTGATCTTGATTCTGTCCCTCTGTTAATGAAGCCTAGAAGTGTGTTGGGTTTTTTGGCAGATGCTGCACACTGCTGGCTCATATTTAAATGGTTGTCCACTAGGACTCCAAGATCCCTCTCATAGTTACTACTATTGAGTGAGGTACCACATACTGTATACTGTACCTATGCATTTTGTTTTTCTTGCCTAAATTTAGAACATTACTTTTTTCACCATTGAATTTCGTTTTGTTAGATAGTGCCCAATGTTTAAGTCTATCAAGTTCCTTCTGTATATTGAGCATATTTTCTAGAGTGTTGGCTACTCCAGCCAGTTTGGTGTCATCTGCAAATTTGATGAGTTTCCCATCTATCCCCTCGTCCAAGTTATTGATGATATTGAAGAGTACTGGGCATAAAACAGAGCCTTGGGATACTCCAGTAGATACTTCCCTCCATGTAGATGCAGTTCCATTGAGCACTACACGTTGAGTGTGGTTAATCAGCCAGTTAGTCTGATGGTGATGCTGTTTAACTCACATTTTTCTACTTTATCTAGTAGTATGTTATGCTCTACTTTATCAAATGTGTCACTGAAGTCCAAGTAAATTATATTGACAGCATTCCTCTGGTCCACTAATTTTGTCACTTTGTCAAAGAATGTAATAAAATTAGTCTGGCATGTTGGCTTTTGGTTATTTGTTTATTTGGTTTTATATCTTTATTTGCTTATAGACAGAATTCTGCCAGACGTAAGCTATACCCTTTTAACCTAATAGATAGATTAGTAGATTAGTATAGTTGAGGTATTCTAGGTTGGGGCTATGTTGAACTTTTTCCTCCCTCCTGTCTGTGATGTGCAATCTCTTAAATTTGGGCTTCTGTCTGAAATTTACTGCATCCTCCATGGGAAACCATGGTCCCCCTGCTGAGATTCCTTCTCCCCGCCCTATATATTTATTTATTTAATTAGGTTTGTATGCCGCCCCTCTCCGAAGACTCGGAGAGGCTCACAACATAATAAAAAACAATATAACATTGCAACAAATCTAATGTTAGAAAAAAAAAGATATTTAAAACCCCAGTAATTAAAAACCATGCGACACATACATACCAATACATAAAATATAAAAGCCTTGGGGGAGTGTTTCAGTTCCCCCATGCCTGGCGATATAGGTGGGTCTTGAGTAATTTGCGAAAGACAGGGAGGGTGGGGGCCGTTCTAATCTCCAGGGGGAGTTGATTCCTGAGGGCCGGGGCCGCCACAGAGAAGGCTCTTCCCCTGGGGCCCGCCAAACAACATTGTTTGGTCAACGGGACCCGGAGAAGGCCAATTCTGTGGGACCTTATCGGCCGCTGGGATTCGTGCGGTAGAAGCTGGTTCCAGAGATATTCTGGTCCACTGCCATGTAGGGCTTTAAAGGTCATTACCAACACTTTGAATTGTGACTCGGCAGCCAGTGCAGGCCACGGAGTGTTTTAGAAACGTGGGCGAATCTGGGAAGCCCCACGATAGCTCTCACAGCCGCATTCTGCACAATCTGAAGTTTCCGAACGCTTTTCAAAGGTAGCCCCATGTAGAGAGAATTGCAGTAATCAAACCTCGAGGTGATGAGGGCATGAGCGACTGTGAGCAATGACTCCTTGTCCAAGTAGGCCGCAACTGGTGCATCCTCGCCACAGCCAAAAGATGATGTTCCAATGTTAGCTGTGTATCAAGGAGGACGCCCAAGTTGCAGACCCTCTCTGAGGGGGGCAACAATCCTCCCCCAGGGTAATGGAGGGACAGATGGAATTGTCCTTGGGAGGCAAAACCCACAGCCTTTACCTTTACCAGGTGCAGTTTTCATCAGAAATAGTTTAGTAATAACAAATTACATTCTCTGTTACCCAGGGATGGGTTGCTACCAGTGCAGCAGTAGCAGCAGGGAAAAAAAGGAGAGCCCACCAAGACCGGAAATCCCGGAAGTGAGTGCTGCCAGTCAGCTGGAGCTGGGCACGCAGCTTCACTTCAGCCGGTGGAACTGCATTCCACCCCATCCTGCCTGCTGCCCACCCCTGACTATAACCTACTACATCTAAAGAACTTATTTGGACTTATTTTTACTTCAGACATTTCATTATTGTACAGTGATCCCTCAATTAGTGCGGTCTCGATTAGTGCGAAACGCTATACCACGGTTTTTCAAAAAATATTAATTAAAAAATACTCCATGTTTTTTTTTGCTATACCACGGTTTTTCCCACCCAATGACGTCATACGTCATCACCAAGAGTCACTTCTCTGTCTCTTTCTCTTTCTTTCCTGTCATTCTCTGCTTCAATCATTTTCTCATTTCTCTTTTTTTCTCCCCTTTTTTCTATCATTTCTCTCTCTCTTCCTTCCACTCTTCTCTCTCTCTCTTTCTTCCTCTCTCTCACTCTCTTCCTTCCTTTCTCATCTTTCTTTCTCTCTCTCTTTCTCTATCTTGCTTCTTCCTCTCACACTCTCTTTCTCCCTCTCTCATCTCTTTCTTTCCTTCTCTCTCTTTCTCTATCTCTCCCCCTCTTGCTCTTGAGCGGCGAGCGAGTGAGCGGCCGGGCGGGTAAACGGGCGAGCGAGCGAGCGGGCGGGTGAACGGCGGGCGGGCGGGTGTTGGGGGGTGGGGGCAGCCGACATTCAAAGCAATCTTTGTCGGCTTCCGCACTTTCGTTGCTCCCCGGCTCCACCATCTGCGCATGCGCGGTCATGGAAAAAGGGCACGCATGCGCAGATGGTGTTTTTACTTCTGCACCACTATACCGTGGAAAATCGATTAGTGCGGGAGGTCTTGGAACGTAACCCCCGCACTAATCGAGGGATCACTGTACTAGAATTGCATTACCACTGCAGATATTTCAGATATATCTGTTGGTTGACAGTCCATTGGCTAGGATCACTTGTTCAATGGCTGTTCATAGTTGTGACAGTATTGAATAAGGAGGATTTACAACTAGTCTTCTAAGTTCCCTTAGAAAGTTCCAGCTGCTGCAGCATCCCCATGGCCTGGGATATTAATCTGGGCACTTAATGTTTGACTTGATTATGACATTGCAGTGAGCCATAGACATAGTTCATCTGTGGTGAAATTCAAAGTTTTTCTCTACCAGATCTGTGGGTGGAGCTTGGTGGGCATGACAGGGGAAGAATACTCCAAAATATCCATTCCCACCCCTTCCTCTGATGTTTCCATTTGCTCCCCACTCTGGGGCCAGCCAGAAGGTGGTGGTTGCTGATTCTCCAAACTACTCAAAATTTCTGCCACTGGTTCTCCAGAGCCTGTCAGAAACTGATGAATTTCACCCCTCAGTTACATGATTATCATTTGTGACCTTCCTGCCATCTTCCCAAAAGCAAAGTAAATGAGGAAGGTGACAGGGAAGATTGCAAGTTGTTCACACAATATTTTTCTCCTCTTATTACAGAATATGAGATCCAAGAGATTTTATATTCCATAGCAATCCTCCTATGGATGCCTGCATCCCCACCAGCAGTCCATGGTGCCCACTGTGGGCCCCATCAATCTGTTCATAGCTCCAGATTGCCTATCGATGCTTAGCAATGCCTCTCACAGGCCTTTTCAGCAAATATGCAGCTTCTGATTACCTGTCACTCACCCAAAGCTCTTGCCCACCAGCATGGTTGTGTGGGACTCTGGTTACATGAAGTCCTCTCTTGAACCTTGGTGGCGCAGTGGTTAGAGTGGAGTACTGCAAGCTGCTTCTGCTGACTGTAGTTCACCAGTTCAGGTGAGTATGGGCAGGAGGCTGCCCATGTTAGCAGTGAGGTTAATTTGTTCACATGTGTGATGTCGTAGTCCGGGGCTCTGTAACAAAGTAGGAAGTGAATTGTGGTATTTAAGGACAGATTGCAGACCATAGTTTCAGGAAGAGTGAGATCATGTGTAACCTGGATATTTTTTAGGTTTAGTGGTTTTTTTAGGAATATAGTTACTCCGCCTCCTCTGCGGATTTCACGGTTAGATTGAAAGACAATGTAGTTTCTTGTTGTGATTATGGAATCAGATAGGGATGCGTTTAGCCATGTTTCTCAGACAAAAATAAGATCAAAAGTATCAGTATTTAGTAGTAGTAGGAATTCAGGGATTTTGTTAACTATGCTTCTTGCATTGATTGTTTGCATTTGAGGTTAGTATTGGATCAGATTGCTTACCTAGTCTTGGTAGGTGGTGTCTAAGATGTTGTTTTGTTGTTGGGGGATGGTGGGTTGGATGTTGTGGGATATTTTTTTATGTGGTTGGCATGGTAATCTATGTATAAGTTTGTTTCATCCGGATATAGTCGTCTTTTGAGTTCTGCATGGACTTCATGAGAGTGGATGCATTGTAATAGAGATAGATCTGCTCAAGATCTATGTTTGCTGTGGTTGGTATTGTCCCTGGCAATGGAGTTTATAGTGTAGATAAATTTCTGATTGCTGAACTCATTTTTACAAACCACTCTGCAGAATTGAGGGCCCATCGAGCAGTTGTTATGCATTTCCTTGATAGTATGCAGTTTTGATGCAGCATGTAGTCAAAGAAATAAAATCAAGTTAAACAAAATCATCCAAATCCTGTTAAAAATGAGAGGAAGCTTTGTGTGTGTTTCCATTTTCAGTGCTATATAAAAGTGAGCACTGATCCTGGGAAAGATCAAAATAGAGAAAGGAGATAGGAAGAAATTGGATAATCCTATTTTGTAAAAGGGAATACATTTAATCACACTATTTTGGATCAACAAAGCCAAGACCATTATTTTCTCTTTTATCTTCTATATGCTTCTATTTGCTCAAAAATAAAAATTCTTTCTTTTTTAAAAAACCAAAAAACCCCAAAAGGCTTCTAGAAATTTGAAGGCACAAGTTTGAAAAAAAACAACCGGACCAGGGTATCTACGAGACCACCTTCTGCCGCACGAATCCTAGCGACCGGTTAGGTCCCACAGAGTGGGCCTTCTCCGGGTCCCGTCAACAAAACAATGTCATTTGGCGGGGCCCAGGGGAAGAGCCTTCTCTGTGGCGGCCCTGGCCCTCTGGAACCAACTCCCCCCGGAGATTAGAACCGCCCCCACCCTCCTCGCCTTTCATAAGCTCCTTAAAATCCACCTCTGCCGTCAGGCATGGGGGAACTGAGATATTCTTTCCCCCTAGGCCTTTACAATTTATGCATGGTATGTTTGTTTGTATGCATGTTTGGTTTTACAAATAAGGGTTTTTTAGCTGTTTTAGTATTGGATTTAAATGCTGTTTTTTATTACTGTTGTTAGCCGCCCCAAGTCTGTGGAGAGGGGCGGCATACAAATCCAATAAATAAATAAATAAAATTGCATTTTTCATAGACTCCACCAATTTCAAAGAAGAAACAAAACAAATTAAAAAAAAACCGTTGGTTTTAAATCAAACAGTCTTTGAGTCGGTTTGTTTCAAAAGGTTGGATTTTGTGCAAACTGAGTTTTATGCTGGCTATTACTATTGCAGTCGTGTTGGGAGCACTGAAGTACTTTCAAAATGCTGAGTCTGCAGGAACTGGAGCAAGTGACCGAATTCACCCCCTCCTGCAGCAGCAACCAGGTCTTGAACCCAAGCATGCCAATCATTAGCCCAGTGTCCTAAGCCCTTGAACCACTGCGCTCCATTTATGTCAATGATATTACCAGAGTACATTTGCTACAAGACTCTGACATCATTGTTACATTATAAAATATAATATGATACATACATATAGGTATAAGGAATGTGTGTTATTTGGATTTATGAATTCTGTTTTTTTTAATTTATTGAGATGTATTTTTTGTGTAGGGAGGCTCATTCAATTTCATTGTACATATGTTGTGCATTGACAATAAAGATTTGATTTCTGTACCTTAACAAAATTATTTTATTTGCCCATTTTTTAAGTCACTTGAAATGTGGTAATAAATAAAAATGAGTAGGGGCAATGATCATTATAGCTAGTACTGTGAAAAAACTGTATGGTTGAATATTTAAATATGTTAATAGTAATAAGCCTAATATTTAATTCATTTAATTTTCCTCTTCTGGCCATTTTTTTTTTACATTTTTTCATAAAGTTTTGCTCTACCCATGCTTTTGTAATGTTGTGCAAAATTAAAATTGGGCATACTCCTTGTTAAATTGTAATTTGTATTTTCTTTCATGGTCTTCTTAATGGACATCTTAAAAAGCCTTGGATTTCACAATAAGTGGGATGGTAGACAGGGCTACATCACCTTCAAAGCCAAAACAAAATACATTGGTAACTCTTGCCGCCTCTAAATACACAATATTTTCTGGGTCATAATTCATGGGAAGGTTCTTTTAGCAAAGACTTCCAAGAGGGAAGTAAAACTGGAAACATGAGCTGAATTTTAAAGAACATCTAGGGCTGATAACAAAACATGGGAAACTCAATAACTGTTTAAAAGAAATGTCTGGAGCCTTAATAGAATAAGAGAAGAGCATAACTAAGGGGGAAACATTGACTAGATGAGAGTCAGATGCAGTTCAAAGGATTAATTAAATTAAAATCAGATGTTCACTGCCTGAACTGATGTTCAAGAAAATTAAGAAGCACATAGTTTGTCTAGCCGAAACAAGCAAACACCCATTAGGCCAGAGGATTTCTAAAGGAACAATGAATATTTTTGTTGCCCGTGGCATTAAAGATCTTATCCGACTATTCACTCTTCCCAAAAGATATAAAGCATCAGAGAAATCGATACCCAGGAGATTGATTAATCAAGTAATCAGAACCTGGCCACCAAGCAATGGAACCTGAATTCTAATCCTAGTTTCCCCCATGCCACGACTTTTTACAATTTATTGTTTTCCCTCTCTGTTTCCTTTCAGGTAAAAATGAGGTGATTAATAGTCTTCACACTATAAAATCAAGGGTTTGATAATTTGATCTTCAATGAAGGCAATACATGAAGCCAAGATATAGTGACTATTAATTACACTTAGTGGATTTTCATAGGTCATGAGCTCTATACAAATCTAATAAATTATTATTATTATTATTATTATTATTATTGTTGTTGTTGTTGTTGTTGTTGTTGTTGTTGTTATCATTATCATCTAGCAAATGTGATGGCATGATGTTTTATTATCTGGCATTAAGTCTACATTAATGTAAGTTTTTCTTGATTTCCAAGCAGTACAATCCTATAAATCAAGCGATAAGCCAATATGCCCCTATTAACGATAGATAAAGTAGTAAGGTTATAAGCAAAACTAGTTTCCATGTGAACCATTTTGTGTTTGTTTTCAAATGGATAGATGGATGGATGGATGGATGGATGGATGGGTAGGTAGGTAGATAGATAGATAGATAGGTAGGTAGGTAGGTAGGTAGGTAGGTAGGCAGGCAGGCAGGCAGGCAGGCAGGAACAGATGAATACGTCAAGGAATATGGCTTTGATAGCACAATGCTGATTACCCACTTGTTTTTTTGATTATCTCAGCAAATGTTCCTGGACAAGTATGTTATCATGCAAATGACAGAGTGATCCAATTTGCATCAAGTGCATGATAATAAAGCCATGCTGCTTATAAAGTCACCATGTTCTTACCATTGTTTCCTTCAGCTTTAGTTCCCTGAATATATGAATAACTATGCTTTCCCAGGATTGGAAATGCTGTTATATACTGTATGATCTTTTGCTTGTTTCTTCTTATGTTTCTGTGGTATAGACATGGCCATGGGTAGGGAGAAGAATGATTAAACTGTTAAGAAAAGGGACAGTTATCTTTTGATAAAGTAGCTTTGGGACAACTCTGACCTGGATGACTGGGAATCTCCATAGACCTCTGTTAAGTGAGAACTTTCAGAAAAGTTTCTGAGTAAAGGAATTAATGATGAAATAAATCAAAATACACATATCTTCTTTTTGTTTGATACAAATGGAGTGAAATCAGTGGAGAGATGCTTGGTAGGCATTCAAAGTTCTTTTATTTTGTCCTATAAAAGTTCTAAAAATCCCAGTTTTGCCTGCTGGTTCCTACAATACTATTATAAAATATTGAATACTGAATGATAATGAAAATAAGAAATACTTTAGCAGATGAGAATTTATTTAACTAGGTAAGAAGAAGATAACAAAGAAGTACCACTACCATTACATTATAGAGCAAAATAAACAGGATATGGGAATGCTACATTTTTAGATTTGGGCCTGAAAATATGGTAATTATGTAGGTTGAGGAAAATCAGCACATTCAAAAATTGAAACCATATATAACATATTCCCACCCATCTATTCCTTCCATTTTCTCAGCAAAGAATTTAAAAATAATTTTTAAACTTGAAAATTATACAAGGTGAATATTGTGAACTTTTTTCCTCTGCAGTAGTATATTTATTTGGCTACAGAATTTACATATCTACTTGAGTATATATTTTACATAATGTAAGTTTCCAAAGGTATTGAGCATTTAAATAAAGCTTACATCTAGCATGTTTTTGCAAGTTTCCAAATATTATCATTTTCTATAACCTTTATGTTTAAAATGTTTGATCACCATCACTGCTTCTTGTATAATAGTGGAGTCCAGTATAACAAACACAATACAAGGTACAAAAAATTAATCCATGGTGGGGGGGCGTTCGCCCAGGTTCGCCTGGTGCACCAGTTGTGACCCTATTTGGACCGGGAGTCACTGCTCACAGTCACTCATGCCCTCATCACCTCGAGGCTCGACTACTGTAACGCTCTCTACATGGGGCTACCTTTGAAAAGTTTTTGGAAACTTCAGATCGTGCAGAATGCAGCTGCGAGAGCAATCATGGCCTTTCCCAAATATGCCCATGTTGCACCAACACCAACACTCCGCAGTCTGCATTGGTTGCCGATCAGTTTCCAGTCAAAATTCAAAGTGTTGGTTATGACCTATAAAGCCCTTCATGGCACCAGACCAGATTATCTCAGGGACCGCCTTCTGCTGCATGAATCCCAGCAACCAGTTAGGTCCCACAGAGTGGGTCTTCTCCGGGTCCCATCAACTAAACAATGACGCTTGGTGGGTCCCAGGGGAAGAGCCTTCTCTGTGGCGGCCCCGGCCCTCTGGAACCAACTCCCCCCAGAGATTAGAATTGCCCCCACCCTCCTTGCCTTTCATAAGCTACTTAAAACCCACCTCTGCCATCAGGCATGGGGGAACTGAGATACTCTTTCCCCCTAGGCCTTTACAATTTTATGCATGGTATGTCTGTATGTATGTTTGGTTTTTCTATTAATGGGTTTTTAATCATTTTTACTATTGGATTATTTTGTATACTGTTTTATTATTGTTGTTAGCTGCCCCGAGTCTCCGGAGAGGGTCGGCATACAAATCCAATAAATCAAATCAAATCAAATCAATCAAATCAAATCAATCAATTCACTTTGCATTCTAGTTTATGCAAAATAGATTGGAAGCAAATATGATTTGTGATGTGACACACTATAATTATTGATTAAATAAAGCTTCTCAGAGTTATTAAACTTAGCTTTCTTTGATTATGTGAATCTTAAACCTAGAAAATATATTTTAAGCTAGCAAGACTTTTTTCTTAATGGATGTAGGTATTGCCTGTAGAAACTGGAGCAGAAAATGTTTATTTATTTATTTATATTTAAATATACATATTGATCTCTTGCCCATGGAAATGTGTATTGTAATTTAAAGCTATTTTAAATAGCTAACTGTTGCTTCACTGACTATCCATCACATTTTGCGGCATTGTTTTGATAGAAAAAATAGTCACGATTACAAATTCAATATAATGATATATTAGTCACCTTGAAATTCTAATGAAAATCTTACGGCTTCAAACTGTGCTTTGCTATATGGATACTTCTCTTTCCTTTCTATTTTGGAGTTGAAAGTTTAAGTAAATCAAAAATAAGATGTAGAAATAAAGATACTTCTTGACAGCTTGATATTTTGCAAGATTAGTGGGAAATATTAGAAGTCCTATTCGACTCAGTGTAGCTTATTTTTAGAAAGGTAAGAACTTAAGGTTAATGTTTTATAGTTTCTTGAATGATACTGATCTTTGCATAAAGCAAAATTGTTTTTAATTCAGTTTTAATAGCACAACAAACTTTTCTTGGCTTTCTTTGCAAATAAATGAAAATTGATGCCTTTATGTACATTAAACATTATTTTCAGAAATTTTCTTTTGAAAACATATGTATTATTCTTATATACACTTCAATAATAATCATGAAAATATTTTTGCATACTTGAATTATCTTCTCAAGTTGAATTACCTTCTTGAATCTTTAATATCATCATTTCTTTTTTCTCAGATCATAAGCCAACCATATCCCCTGTTTATTGTCCAATTCACTTTTTTTTCTGTTTCTCATATTTATTTATTTATTTGTTTGTTTCTTCTCGACATGACTCAGTGCGGCATTTTATTTGATTTCTATTTCTCTCGTAGTTAACTTTGATATTATTGCTGCAAAAGTAACTTATCTTATTTTCTTTTAATATTTTCTAGACTAGTTTGCATTTTTTCTTGTTTTTTTAATTCCAGAATTATAGTTTCTGTGGAAGACATTAATTATTATTTGAAGAAAAAGAAATTATCAAAGCTTGCCCAAGTTCAAAACCAAATCATGAATAGCGCTATAACAACTTGAAATCTAGAAACTGAGATGGCCCTCATTGCAAGTGCCATGCTGCTCTCTTTGGCAGCCAGGAGTGGTAAGGAAACGTGGGCGCTCTCGATCTCTTCACACAAGACAAACCTACCAAGGGAGAGAGGCACCCATGCAACGGAGGATAGAAGCTCGGCTTTCCCCCATGCCATGAAAGCAAGAGAGAGAGAGCAGCGTGGCGCTTGCAATGAGAGCCATCTCAGTTACCCTCCCCATTGGGAGCCTCATGTGCTTAGAAAAGCCGCTTCCGCCGCCACCACTCGCACAGGAGGCAAGATCCAAGCAAGCGGCGGCTGTAAGATTGAGAGCCTCACACCAAACGTTACCGTGGGAACGAGTTGGCACCTAAGTCAGCTCAGTGAGTGCTGGTTTTTGAGTCTTTTGGGATGGTGGGGGTTGTGGTGAAAGACTGATCTGCAGCCCTAACTAGCCCACAGCTTGCTGGGAGGAATCACTGCTGAATTCCTTGCTGAATTCAGCGTGGATCTTTTTTTATTTGTATCCCTGGTGAGAGGAGCCTGCAAGAGGATCCAGGGGTCTCAAATAAGGTGTTGCAGAGAGGTAGCGTGTCACCACCGGACTACGGGAAAGCCGCTACCGCCACTGCTGGCCGCAATCTTTGGCCAGGCAAAAGATGCAGTGGAGGCATCTCAGGCATCCTCCACTGCTATCGTGTCTTTTGCCTGGGCAAAGAATGCTGAAAGCGCCTCTGTTCTCCCCACCCCGAGAGAAGAGCACTGGTCCTAAACGGACAGAAAAGTGCTTTTGGAGTGCAGGATGAAATTGGGGGCGGGATGTCCCCAAGGCTGCCACCAGCAGATCAGCTGTCAGGCAGGAGAAATAGTGCTGGCTCTAGGCACGGGGTTTGAAAAACCTGCACAGAGTTTGTTGAACAGGAGCACAGGATGCAGACGCATCCTGTGCTTCTGTCACTCACCCACAGGCCGGATAAATGGCCTCAGCAGGCCTCAGCAGGCCGCATGCGGCCCACGGGCCATAGTTTGGAAACCGCTGACTTAAAGAGTTCTTAGATGGGTGATGCATTCCTTAGAGCAAGGCCTTCAGACTTTGCAACTTTAAGATTTGTGGACTTCAGCTATGCTGGCTGGAGAATTCTGGGAGTTGAGGTCCACAAATCTTAAAGTTGCCAAGTTTCGGGATTCCTCCCCAAGAGATTGTTGTGTTAGTTGGAATATTTTTTTCTACATCTACAGCACATAGTTCCTTTCTTGTTTTCTGCTATTGTTACTATTTTGAATGTTTTGCAGACATCTGGAAACTTTAGAGAGTTGGAAAAGGGAAGCAGGGAAAAAGCAAAACAAAACAAAACAAAACAGACTCAATGATAAAAGGATTCTAAGACAAAATTGAATAAATGTTACAATTGAACATATTGTCTCCTCCAGTTTATTTAAAAAACAGCCTGCTGAAATGGCAAGAGGTGAGCTATTCTTACTAGCCTATTGTTTTTACTTCCATGAAATGTTTAATTAAGACCCCGTATTATTAATAGCATGGCTGGGTTGCAGTTTCTCAACTGGATATTACAATAATGATTGTACAGAAAGTAATCTCAACACTATTCACTGTTCCAGAAAGTGTGCTGCTGACATCTGTCCTATGGTTCACAGGTTAGTCCAATGTTAATGGAACAATATGGCATCTGGCTGTAAATGTACCTTCTAAACATCAGAGATATGATGCTGTATTTCAGACAGGCCCAGAAACAAATTCTCATTTGTCCATAGAGAGATAAAGATTTCACACCGGTCATTTAATTTTTCTCAGTCTCATCTACCTTACAGCATATAATTAAGGGTTTAGTAATAGTGGAAATCTCTGTGTAACATGTTTTGAAGAAGATGTTAGGATAAAAGACAAGCAATACAAATTAAATAAATTGTATTTGGCCCAAAAGGTTTTGCTTTTCTTTTTGTAAAGAATGACTATTATTTATATAATTCTAAGAAGGTTATTTTCCAAGATACTATTTTCAAATAGTAGCAATTAGTTTATCTTTTTATCATTTGTTTTATAATCAATTTAGCACTATTTGTCAATATTGTTTCCTATGTGCAAATGGGAAAATGTTGCATTTTATTACAGACTGCACTGAAAAATTAATTTCATGCCTAACATTCTCAATATATATACCCAGTGAAGGGCTACCTAAATTTTTACTTCCACACTGTGGGCGTGGCTTAAGCAGTATGCCCTGCATTTTCTTTCAACATCTTTCAGTGCAAATTGGGCGGTCTGGGGTGGAGCTCCATTTTTGTTACCACACTGCGTTCCACCCCATCTGGGCAGTAGCCCACCCTGTATATACTTGAGACACTCACTGCTATTTATTTTAGCACCTTAAAGTGACTTTTGATTTATCCATCAATATTATTGTAATTTCTTTTACAATTAATTGAACCTTCTAAATAAAAGTAATATATGTAAGATCACATAACTCATTCTAAATTTTAAAAGGATCAGCAACATCAAAATTAACTATCCAATGAACAGTCCAGATATATTCATGAGCCGGGGTGGCGCAGCAGGTAGAGTGCTGTACTGCAGACCTGATCTGCAGATCTGAAGGTCAGCGGTTCAAACCTCATCACAGGCTCAAGGTTGACTGATCCTTCCATCCTTCCAAGGTGGGTAAAATGAGGATCCGGATTGTGGGGGCAATAATGCTGGCTCTGTTAAAAAGTGCTATTGCTAACATGTTGTAAGCCGCCCTGAGTCTAAGGAGAAGGGTGGCATAAAAATTGAATAAATAAACATCAGAGATTAGAAAAATGCTTATTGTGTCTTTAACTCTTTTATGCCATGCTGCAATCTGTTATACCTATGTGGTGCAGAATAACTATGATGGAATAAGCATAAAAATGCATCTACTAAGTCGATATTTAGGAGGAAGGCAGGATTTCTGGTCCTTTTTAAGTCATGAAAAACATATTAACATATCTATTACTTTTCTGAAGAAGATAAAAACTTCCCCATCCCCTCAACTTCCCCCCAAACATAAAAAACACACACATAAGACAAGGAAAGAATTGCTCTTAAAAACTTCCATTGTATACATCATGTCAACATATAAATTAATATTTTGTGTTGAACTCCATTTGCCATTTAGTAATGCCTGATATTGATTTGTTTTTTTTAGAGAGCATCATTAAAAATCTTGGCCAGCTTCAATTCTGCCCAAGCATTCATGACACTAATAATATCACAGTGGCATTATAGTGGGTTAGATATAGAGTATATAACAATAAATTTCAATTGTCCAGATACTTAAATCCATGCTCAGGAACTGGTTTACCAGAGTATTTCAGAGACACAACCTGATTACATTGGCTATTTAATTATAGGAGAAAAATAAAGCTATTTAAACATAAAAGATCTGTCTAGTATAGTACTTAGAAATCAAAACTTGTCTGTGTGCATCCAGAATTTAATTAGCAGACCTTTCCTCCCAATTTTTCAAATCAGAGGAAATGAGGCCAATATCTTCATAACTAAGACAAAGGCATTTGCTTACTGTTTGATTGAGAAACCAGTGGTTCCTGCCTTACTACCTTCCTTCCTTAAACTAAGACTTGGACAATGAGCAAAAGCTTATGTTAAATATATGAAAAGAATTACAGATGATAATAAAATGTCAATACTTATTTAATTGTGAGCAATTATCCAGGAATACAAGTATTATTCCAAAATCTGGCCCTTGTATGCCAGACTATTTCTATTGTTATGAAATTACAAACATTGTGATAGTTTGTTTTTCTTCCTTTTCATCGTGTCTGATGCTCAGAGACTACCTGGATAACTTCTTGACTTTTACTTGGCAAGGTTTTTCAGGAATAGTTTGCTATTGCCCGCATCTTACGACTGAGGGAAAATGATTGGCTCAAGGTCACCCAGGTGGCTTTGTGCCTAAGGCAGTACTAGAACTCACAGTATCCCAGTTGCTAGCCTAGTGCCTTGATCACTACACCGAACTGTCTTCTATGATTGCTTACCCCCAAACTGGTGCCAGTTTGGACCGGTTCTGTAGAACCGGTAGCAGAAATTTGGCACTGCTCACCATACCGGCAGCGATGACGCTCCCAAACCAGTCCTCTGGTCACCGCAGATTGGAAAATACTCTCTGTGCAAAACATGCACTTCTGTCATGATGCAAATGAATGGGAAAGTTGTGTAGAACCCGCCACTGTTTACCCCTATGTAAAACTATTGAGAATTTTTTTAAGGTAGCTACATTGAAAAACTAAATATCAAACAAAGAGAGGAATCTGGAGAGATGAAAGCTGTAGTTAATTCTGGCTTGCTCACTATTTATTATTTTAAGGATTGTATATTTTCATCAGTAGTGTCTGTCTTTCCTATGAGTTATGTTGCTTCACTGATCTTTAGATTAAAAAAAATCTTTTGATCTAAGTTATATTCTACCTTTTTTGTGGCAGTGGTACTGAAGTTTTAGAACAACTTTTATCATCCTTGTGATAAACTGGACTTCAAATCCCATAATTTTGGAAAGATGAAGGTTTTGTTTGTTTGTGTGTATTTTTTAAGAAATGTAATATGGATTTTGTTATAAGATATGTCACATTTCTTTAATGTGTGCTCATTTTCATCTTACCCATTATCTGAACTCCCTTTTGTCTCATCATGTTATTTTCTTTGGACTTGATAACAGTGTTATTTCAGGAATTATAAAAACATAGCTGTCCAGGTTTAGCTCAGCTCCTAAAACTACTTGGGAACATCTGTGCAGAATATGGAAAGGTTTTTTGCCATAATCTTTTTCCTGGTTTTTCTTTTTCAAAAAGTCATTTTCCAATCCTAGCATATTTTGTCACTCTATATGTCTAAATATGAACTTGACCTAATCTTGCTTATATTACAAGCTCCAGGTGTACCAGGTGACAATTCCTTAAGTAGTTACAATTGGTGAGCACTACCATATTACCTTGTTGTAATCTTTATATCCTGATAGTTGCTGTAATTATTTTCAAAATGTTCAATTAGTTTTTATGACTGTGAATCAGTGAACCCCCGGGCTTTAGAAACGGTGTAGTAATATTTTACAGACTGATAGGCATCAATTACATCTTTATTGAGATCCTCAGAAATCACTTTTGAGTTGGGCATGGCATACTCTAGTGTATTGCTTACATATCTGTAAGGAATACAGCCAAAATTTGTGAACTCTTTATGCCAAATTAACTCTGATTTTTTTAATGAAGTATCCATATCTCTTTGTCCTAGTTATCTGTTTAACTTAGCTTCATCTAAGCTGCATTTATCACTTCACACTGGAACACCACATACTGGATGGCTTCTTTGTAAAAAAAACAACAACAATAATAATAATAACAACAAACCTTCTGTTTCTGTTATGTATCATCTGAACATACACAAAGTTTTGATAATATTCAGTGGCAATTATATGAAAAGTTTCTGGAAATCCAAAAGGGATGAATACTTTTTTGCAGAACTATAAGATAGATAGATGACAGATAGATAGATAGATACATAGATACATAGATAGATACATAGATACATAGATACATAGACACATAGATAGAACGAAAGAAAGAAAGAAAGAAAGAAAAAGAAAGAAAGAAAGTAGTAGAATTACTGTAATTTTCATCTACAGAAAACATTTTAAATCAATATCTATTTTATGATTCTGTCCGAATTACAAAACTTGAGTTTAAACTGCAATCCTTTGTAGAAACATATTTAATAAAGGTACATTTGATGTAATGTTTTCAAAGATCTGGTACATATGTACACATTGAGAACTAAATTTGAATTATCTGTATGAACTATTACAATGTGCTAGTAAATTGGTTCCACTTGCAATGACATGTAACATTAGCTATCATTGCTCAGCTTTACAGAACGCTATTTTTCTTCCCCTCGTCCCTTCTTAAATTCACACACACACATAATTGTACTTCTGTTCAGTTGGGTGCTTTGGAAGAAATACATTTCTGCCTGACCATAAATTCAAAATCAGCACATAAATGAGAACGACAAGCTAAATGGAAAGGATAGCACTAATACTGAAAACCACTTAGCATTATTTCAGTTTGTCATAAGAAAAAAGTATTTGCCTAATTGAGAAATAATGGTCATTGATGCCTGTCACTGGGAGACTGATAGGGAGCATCTCAGTAGGATTCTTCATTATGACTCACCTGAGGAGAACCTATATTGCGGAGAGCAAGCTGGGAGAGGCTGATGTTAATGGGGTTATAATGGACAGGAAGCTGTGCTGGCAACTATAAATATGCTTCTGAGAAATCTGTTGGATCATTTGCATAAATTTAAATGATCGGGAGAAATCAAGATTCTCAAATTGCTTCACCGCTAGTATGGCAGCTTGCAATTACTATGCAAGTGACACCAGAACAGAGCAACATAAGTGGGCATAACAATCACAAAGGTGATGAAAGAGCGAGCGAGTGAAAGAAAGGGACCAAGAGAGAAAAACAACCACTTCCATATAAGTCTGAATATAAAATCAGGCATTAATCAATTTTCTTTTGGATTTCTATTGATTTTACAATAGCCACATGGGAATTCATAACTATTCCATGGCCAAGATACATGAGCAGATTTTTCAGAATTACAGAATGCCCAACAAAACAGATGTTTCTTTCCAGATAAGCAGCAAACAGTGCTTCATCGTTGCTCTTTTGCTGTTAAAGCCAAAGCAAGCAGCAGAGTGATTTCTGTTCTTGCGCTGTGTGTAGTTCCTCTTATCTCAGTTTTCTCCATTGATTGTAGTGTATATGTTTTCCAATTCAAGTTTTTAAGTTTTCATGTCTTAAATGCGCCACCAAAGATAAAACAACTCCTGGAAGATGCATATCTTTTGAATTGATTCATCTAGTTGGCGTAAGTTTAGCATATTATAAATGCACTGGAGAATGAAAGGTCTAAAAACCCTTTGACATTCTCCTTTATCTGGCCCATTATTGAATTTTAGCAGCATATGAGTGAACTACATGTTCCTTGGCATTCATTGGTTAGAATCATTAGCAGTAGATCATCAGCATTCTAGACAGAGAGGACTGCTGGTTTGAAAGAGGGATCAATGAGGCCATCTAAATTAAAATTGAACAGCCCTCTCTCAACAGAGTAGAAGGGATGAAACACTACCTATTTCCTGTTTACAGTCCTTTTAGCAGTTCCAAAAAGATTCCATATCCATTTGCACTATTCAGGTGAACTTAAGGGCACTGATAAATCTCCAAATGGCCTCAACAACTCTGGAAAGAGTACTAAAAACCAGATGACAGCTAGGAATATAAATCCTTCCATTGCCCACCACTCAACTCAGAACCGAAGAAGCTTCTTGTATCAGAATCAAAACATCTTCAGGAAAAAACAAAGAAAGTTCAATTGCCTCTTGAAAAAGCACCTTTGAATCCACCTGCTTTTGTTTGGGTTATCCAATAAGTCAAACTAAACTATCTCTATATTAAATGAAATTGAGATAATAAACACCATCTATAAATACAAACTATTGTGACTTTCCCATCATAAAAGTTAGGTGTTGGCGTGATCTTTTTGAACTTTAATATAAATAAATCAATGTACAGTGGTACCTCATCATACAAACTTAATTGGTTCCAGGAGGAGGTTTGTAAGGTGAAAAGTTCGTAAGATGAAACAATGTTTCCCATAGGAATCAATGGAAAAGCAAATAATGCGTGCAAACCCTTCAGGAAAATCCCAAACTTTAGAAGGGAGGCGAACAGAGGGCAGGGAGGAGCAGCTAAAGGGGGCGGGTAGAAGAAGCAAGGCTAGGCTAAAGGGTGAGTGGGAAGGAAGAAAGGCAAGGGGGACGCCCCTCCCTTTTCTTTCTTCAAAAGCCACCATTTCAGTTCCTTTGCAAGCACGTTGTTCTCTACAACATTTTTCCTCCCCCAAGCTGCCCCTCCTTCCTCTCTTTTCTTTCTTCAAAAGCCACCCTTTCAGTTCCTTTGCAAGCACGTTGTTCTCTACAAAAATTTTCCTCCCACAAGCTGCCCCTCCCTCCTCCCTTTTCTTTCCTAAAAAGACACCCTTTCAGTTCCTTTGCAAGCACCAAAATTTTTCCACCCCCAAGCTGCCCCTCCCTCCTCCCTTTTCTTTCTTAAAAAGACACCCTTTCAGTTCCTTTGCAAGCATGTTGTTCTCTGCAAAATGTTTCCTACTCCAAGCAGCCCCTCCCTTTTCTTTCTTCAAAAAAAGGGGGAAAACCCCCTTCATCCCAGCAGCAGCTGCTTGGGTTCGTAAGGTGAAAATAGTTCAGAAGAAGAGGCAAAAAAATCTTAAACACCGGGTTCGTATCTTGAAAAGTTCGTTAGAAGAGGCGTTCGTAAGATGAGGTACCACTGTATTTATATTCTTAACTTTGCAGCTATTTTAATAGAAAAATGTGATTATATTGTCCCCCATTTATTAATCAAGATGTAAACAAAGTTTCCTAATCTGAATGTAGTTTGAAAGTTATAATTCTTTAAAGAAATCTGCTTACCCAAACATGTGCTGATATCAGGAAATAAACAAAACACTTTTGTACTATGCGTCTGTCATTCCTTAATTTATCAAAAAATCCTGCCAATGTAATTTATCTTACAGAATTGCATCAAGTGGATTGATAAATTTCCAGCCTACTGTAGTTAGGCAGAAACACACATGGGAAATTAACACTTCCATTGTGGTAGTTCTCTGGTTCGTTAATGAGTTACACGTAAAGAAAAAATGTCCATCAAATTTCATTAAGGAAAAACTTTATGCAAATTAAAAAAGCTAATGAATCATCATTCTCCATTCCTGTAATCTCCCTTGGATAAAGCAACTATCTGATTTATTGTATCTTAGATGTGCACTGAAATTTTATCTCAAGGCATTCAAAGCATGTCATTGAAAATGTTAAAATAAAGATCTCCCTGTACAAGTAATCCCATTCGTTCTTCTAGGGCAGTGTTTCCCAACCTTGGCAACTTGAAGATATCTGGACTTCAACTCCCAGAATTCCCCAGCCAGCATTCGCTGGCTGGGGAATTCTGGGAGTTGAAGTCCAGATATCTTCAAGCTGCCAAGGTTGGGAAACACTGCTCTAGGGAACGTTCGAAGTTATGTGTTCTCCTAATGTTTACAAGCAATTCCCAAAATTACGAATGTTACAGCACCATGGCAGTTGTTTGCCCTTACATTTGCCCTGTCTATTCATCGCCAACTGGGTCTTGCACTCTGCCTTACCATGTAAAAATCAACTTTCGGATGCTGTTTCTTTGCCTACTTCATTGCTTCAGGATTTTGGTATATTCACAGACAACAGAGGCCTAATGTACTGCAAGATCGTGCGAGATCAATAGCACTAGATCCCGTGCTACAGATCTTGCATGGTCTTGTACTCTAGGCCTCTATTCTCTGTGAATGGAGGCCTTGACATTTGCAAACAGAGGGAAGGCTTCGGTCCTTCAGACCTTCCCTCCATTTACTGTTTTCTTGCTGAAGCCTGCAGGGCAGGAATGGGTTCTTCCTTCTTCGGACTGGATCACCAAACCAGCAGTGACCTGCTGGTGACATTACTGAACTGCATCAACTGATGCCACTTTGTGGGTACCACCATCTCTCTCTCTCTCTCTGTTGATTTTTTTTTTACTATTTTGAAGGTTTTTCATGTTCTGCTGTTTGTAAAAGGCCCCTCCCACCCACCCCTGGGTTTAAACTGATCTTTATTCCTTCACACACAGGACAGCTGATCAGCTCCTCAGCTGTGTTTCGAGCCGATTCCAGCTATTGAGCATGCGCAGAAGCTAAATTGCATGAGGGAATTTGTGCATAAGAAGGGAGCGAGCGCATGCAAAATGTCAAGATGCGAACGGGTGGGGAAGGTAAGTGGAACCCACCCCTGCTGCAGGGAGATTGTGTCCTTGTAGGTTTCAGCAGCACAGACACCCCACTGTGAAGCTCTGTTCCTACCTGCAAAGGCTTTTTGCAAAGGGATGCCAAAGCTTATAGGGATGCAATCCCCGATTGCTTCAGTGGCGAGAAAGGAGGCCCAGAGGTGTGTGCATGGTCCTCCATATCTCCTTTTTCGTTGTTGAAACTGTTTTCAAGCAATTTGGTGGTTTGAAAGGAGGAAGGGCGTGCATGGTTCTCCAGATCTTCTTTTTTGTTCCCAAAGCCATCCTCAATAGGGCAATGGTGAAAAAGGAGGACCGGAAGGCTGTGCATGCCATTCTCTCGAGTCCACGGAGAGGGGCGGCATACAAATCCAATAAATAAATAACCGAGGCCTTCTCGCCGGACACCAAGAAGCCAACAAAATGGCGGCCGCAACACGAGGCCGCCTCCAAGATGGCCGCCGCGAGCAGAACTGACAAACGTCTGTTCGGGGCGATGGTCCGGGCGAAAAGGCAGAGCCTCGGGCCTGCCCGCCCTTAAATAGGGCGAGCAAGCCCCGCCCGGACCAATCAGCAGCCGGGCCTATGCAGGCCCAACTCTCGGGCGAAGTCTCGCATCGCGAGACTTTGCCCGAGAACAAAGATGGCGGCCGCCATGGGGTCCGGTGTCTTCCCGGCCCCTCCCGCAAACGCCGCCGGCGGGTAAGTCCGCCGGCGCCATTTGTTTTCTTTAGGAAAACATTTTGTATTCCTCTGTTAAATATTAAGATGTTGTTAAACAATAGCAAAAGTGTTAAACAACAGTAAACAATAGCAAAACTGTATGCTATATCAAGAAATTAGAAATTTAATCTTCAAAGTTTTTACAAAAGAGGAAATATGGATTTTCATGGTGTATTTGCAGATAGAAAAAGTTCTGCAATTTATCTTTTAAGAAATCTCTGCAGGTTGAAAAAGTGCTCCAACTGAAAAGGAAGTTGTGAATTTTCTTTGCAGATATAATCCCTAAAAGTCAAATATATTTCAAATTAATTTAAATAAACCAATGTTACCTAGACAATATTCATTCTTCAGCCATTCTGTTTTAAAATGAATTCATCAAACTGTAACATAAGCAACCTGCTTTGGACTGCTACCTGATAAATGGCTATATTTTAAAAGATGGATTTTCTATAGCAAATGAAATGTTATGTCTTGGTTTCTTCTCTGAAAACTATGGATGGCTATAAAATCCTTGCCAATAGGTAAGCTTTATAAAAATCATGATGATAGTTTATCAAAAGTCTACCGACAGGTTTATTTAACATTCATAGCTGTTTCTCTGTTTGCTTGATATACAGTATGCATAATCTTCTTCTCATACCAAATTCCCTCAAGTCATATTTCTTATCATTATCAGGGACATCTCAACGCTCATGAATTGTCCTCAGTCAGATTTTACACATCTGTCTTTGACAAAAGATGTTCTGGAGGCATTGCCAGTGTTCCTTTTCAATCCTTGATTTAAAACTCCAAAACCCAAAAAGCGAACTGTAAAGAAATCAAATGAGGAGCATGTGTTATATCAGCTGAGTTTGTTAAAGGTGGTTTGTTAGACTTCATTCTGGCTTTATTTTTATGTCCCAGCATGACAGACTCAGAATATATGTTTAAGATTCCCAGTATTCTGTGTCACTGTCTATGTGGATCTTATTCATTTATCCAAACCACTACTGTATATTTGCTCCGGTGTCTGACTTATGCTTGTTCTTTGGGGTAGGTTCCTGCCAATTCGGACTGGTATAGAACCGGTAGCAGGAATTTCGCCCAATAGCTGAACCAGCAGCAATGCAAGGCTGGACATACCCCTGAAATGGTTCTCCAGCTTGAAATCCATCCACTGGAGCCAAATGTATGAGAAAATAGTGCTCTGCACTTGCCCATTGCATATCAAACATTAATACAATCGAGAGAGTCAAGAAATATTTCACAAGAAGAATCATTACTCCTCCACTCGCAACAAAATACCTTATTCCACCAGGCTTGAAATTTACATCTATGTCACCCCCAATCTGATCTAAATGTAATTCATAAAATCATATACCAAAATGTCCTTCCTGTTAATGACTACTTCACCTTTAACTGTAGCAATATAAACAGGTGGAACAGTTTTCCACTGGAGGTGGTGAGCTCACCTTCACTGGAGGTCTTCAAACAGAGACTGGGCAGTCATCTTTCTGGGATGGTTTAATGAATCCTGCATTGAGCAGGGGATTGGACCCGATGACCCTGGAGGTCCCTTCCAACTCTATGATTCTATGATTCTATGAGACCATAATAGATTCAAACTACATGTAAACAGCTCCAAACTTGACTGCAGAAAATATGACTTCAACAATAGAGTGATCAATGCCTGGAATGCACTGTGTGGTTTCTTTCCCAAACTCCAAAAACTTTAACTTTAGATTGTCTACAGTCGACCTCTCCACATTTCTAAGAGGTCTGTAAGGGATAAGCATAAGTGCACCACTGTGTCTACCATCCCTGCCCTACTGTCCTATTGTCTTCTTTTATCACTACTTTTTACTTATGTTATGTTCATATAAACTACTACTTTCCTATACATGTTTGACAAATAAATAAGATAAATAAGGTAGATAGATAGATAGATAGATAGATAGATAGATAGATAGATAGATAGATAAATAGATAGACAGTCACAGACAGACAGACAGACAGACAGACAGACAGACAGACAGACAGACAGACAGAAAAATACAATATGTGTTAAAAAGCAATGGTACTAAAATACATTCTTGACAATCTGGACAAAATAACAAAGGTCCCCTCCCAAGCTACATCTTACTCCTAGACTGGTTTTGGTGTTTAGCTTATGAATTAAGAGCAGGAATCTTTTGTCTGTAGAGGATTGTTCAGAATGTCCCCAAGTCTAACCCTTGAGATGTTAAAACTATCTGCCTTGAAATCAATTCAAGCCAGAGTTGTTTGTATATTTGTCTACCAGAAGCTGAAGCACTAGGCAATGCTGACCTAAGGATTGTAAGTAGAAATCCATTGGCAAGAGTGCTGAGTAAACATTGAACAAAGCCTGTAAAAATGAGTCTCTGTGCCAGGGGGAAGGAAAAAAGAAGTATCAAAGCTGTAGTTCATTTATACAAAGAGATGGCTCAGAAATCCTCCTACTGTTACACCTATCATTGAGTAGGACTATCATATTTAGATACATGTCACATTTTCATCTCTGTTGTCCTCCTAAATATAGTTGCTGTTGTTGCAAGCCCAGTGTATATATCTCAAGAATATACACAATCCTCCTTTGATCTTGCTATTTCAAACAGCACAGATACAAATGTGTTCTCCAATAAGGCAGAAGACCAAGAAATTAAGAAAAACAAAAATGTATCTGCACTACACCTTAAACTGCTCCTGTCTGGTGGTCATTCTAGCTAATATAAACCATATTATGAAAATGCTGTTTAGACTCAGAACTTTTACAAAAGTTTACAAGGCATTCAGTTTGGAGTCAGCAGGCTAACCCTTGGATAATTTTTCTATTGCTGTGTATTCCCAGATTTCTGTTACAGGAAAGTAAATAGATTTCTCTCTCTCTCTCTCTCTCTCTCTCTCTCTCTCTCTCTCTCTCTCTCTCTCTCTCTCTCTCTCTCTCTCTTTCTCTCTCTCTCCTCCTCTATCAGAATAACAGAGTTGAAAAAAAACCTTGGAGGTCTTTTGGTCCAAACTCCTGTTTAGGCAGGAAGCCTTTTACCAGGGATGGAAAACCTTTTTTTCCTCGGGTGCCGAAAGAGCCTGTGTGTGCGTCATCATGCATGCGTGAGTGCCCACACCCATAATTCAATGCCTGGGGAGTGCAAATCAGCCACAACCTCTGGTAGCAAGTCGTTCCGTTGAATAATTGTTCTAACTGTCATGAAATTTCTCCTTAGTTCTAGGTTGCTTCTCTCCTAAATTAGTTTCCATCCATTGTATCTTGTCCTACCATTAGCTGCTTTGGAGAATAGGCTGAACTCCCATTTCTTTGAGGCAGCCTCTCAAATATTGCAACACTATCCCCCTTACTCTCATTCCCTTTCCCTCTCCTTCTCTCTCTCTCCCTCTCTCCCCCCTCTCTCTCCCTCTCTCTCCCCCCCACACACAGTGTTAAATTAAAATTATAAGCACACTCAGTTAAAATGTTAATACATACATACATATACATAAAGAGCTTAAAAATGAAAAGTCCTTTCTTACTCTATTTCTTTTCCAGCTACTTTTAACTGTAACAAGATTTTGCATATATGCCTTTTGCCTTGCATATAAGCTGCCCAGAATCATTAGCTGAAAAGTCCATAGAAATTGAATAAACAACTAAATAAATAAATCATATTGCTGTGTTCCAAGCTCATTAGAAACATTTTCTTTTTAAAAATTACTTTACTATTTTCCTTCCTTGAATTACCTACAGTTCTATTTTTTTTAAAAAAAGGTAAACCTAGCAGTACACAGTTTGGTCACTGCGCTATTCAGTTTATTTAGCTATTTGTCTATTTTATTTGTATCATGTTATAATCAAAGTAACTTTCGGAGTCACAGAGAATTGAAAAAGAACTATTTAAAATATTAATGATAAGCATAAAATCCCACATAAAATCTAATCTCAGTCATAATAAAAATAACAGTTCAAAAATAAAACTATTCAAAGCAAAACAAAAATGGCTCAGTTTTGTTAAAACAGCCTCTGAAACAAGTCACCAAGTACCTTGATCAAAATGAGCACTTACGATGCACCAAAGGTGGGTTTCTCCCGGTTCAGACCAGTTCTATAGAACTGGTAGTAACTTGGCAGCCTCGGTTACTCAGGTCTGCCATGCCCCTGAAACAGCTTTCTCGATGGCACAATAGGCACTGCCATTTTGTTTTTTGCTTCTGCGCATGTGCACAAGCTGGGTTTTTAGCACTGTGCATGCATGCAACGCGCAAATGCCCCCGTATGGCACCTCAGGAAGTGAACTGGCAGTAAGGAAAATCAGAACCCACCACTGCGATACACCCAATAATCAATGGGTACTAGGACAGAATCTGAAGCCTAGGATTCTAGATAGGGAGAGAAAAAAACAGAAAGGTGAATTCCAGGGTTGCAATACAGTGGAACCCCGACATAAGAGCTGCTCTACTTAAGAGCAACTCGAGATAAGAGCTGGGAGGGGAGAGATATTTTTGTTCTACTTACAAGCCCAAATTCGAGATACAAGCGCCAAGGAGCTGTCTCCTGAAGCCAAACGCTAACTTCCGCGTTCGGCTTCAGGAGACAGCTGCGAAGCGGCACGCGTGTTTTAAAAGGTTGCAGCCGGCCTGGGGGGCTCGGGGGGGTGCTTGCAGCTTTCTTTCTTGCTCTTTTTCTTTCTCTCTTTTACATTCCCTTCCTCTATTTCTTCTTTTCTTTCTCCTTCCCACCTTCTTCCCTCCCTCCCTCCCTTCACTCATTCCTCTCTTACTCTCCCCTTTCATAAGTTTCCTTGCTTCCTTCCTCGGTTCCTGTCCCTTCCCCCTTTCTTTCTTTCTTTCTTTCTTTCTTTCTTTCTTTCTTTCTTTCTTGCTCTTTTTCTTTCTCTCTTTTACCTTCCCTTCCTCTATTTCTTCTTTTCTTTCTCCTTCCCACCTTCTTCCCTCCCTCCCTTCACTCATTCCTCTCTTACTCTCCCCTTTCATAAGTTTCCTTGCTTCCTTCCTCTGTTCCTGTCACTTCCCTCTTTCCTTCCTTCCTTCCCACCCTCCGTCCATTCATTCACCCATTCCTCTCTTGATCGCTTAAAGCCGGTCCCTGGTGCAAAAAGGGTTGGGGACCTCTGTCCTACAGGATTGGGTGGCAGAGAAGTTGAACATATGTAAATTTAAAAGTTTAAGAAAGTTTACAAGTTAAGTGAAAGAAACTTCATTATTCATTTATATGTACATGTACATTTCTTCATTAAAAACATGTCTTTCTGCATAATTTAGACTAACTTTGTGAGTTTTTTGAGGGCTGGAACCAATTAAAATTATTTACATTAATTCCTATGGGGAAAAGTCGTTCGAGATAAGAGCTGCTCGACTTAAGAGCCCAGGTCCGGAACGAATTAAACTCGTATCTCGAGGTACCACTGTACATGACTAAATTGCAGATTGGGGCTGATCTGAAAGGCTTAACTGACAATATTTAAAACATATATTGTCTTAAGTTAATTATCTCCACCCTGTTATGTGGTATAGGATCACCCCTCATAGCTAAGTTAAGTGCTACCCAATAATCTTTGGGGTAGCCAAAATCTTCGCTGGCTAAAACAATGTTATCCACATTACTGAACTCCATTCTGCCATAATAGATGGTAAATAGCCACAATAGGCTGGTAAATAGTGTTGTCCTTTCTTCTTGTAGCCAAAATTAAGGACAGTGATTGATGTATTCTTCCGTTTTCATTTCTTCTCCCACAAAGCACCATCTGCCAGTGAGAAAACAATCTTCTGGACAGTCAAACTCATCTGCAGCTATGCTGGCCAAAATGTCAGTGACCAAATGACAAGTTTTGATACAGGACCTGTGCCTGAAAAGAAATGATAAAGACATATATATAGAGCCTGAACTGAAAGCATAGTAAAAAGTGCTTTTGTGGTTGGGAGAAAATGCTGGGCTTGAAAGAAAGGCATTGTAGAACCTGTAGGCATAAATGCATTATTAATCAATTCAAGTACTCTGACTACATTAATGTTAAGGTATTTTAAGATTCCACTTGTTATGAAAGATGAAGTAGACATCAACAATAGCTATAGCCATGTACAGTAATGGGCAGGAGGAGCAATCTTGAGGAACAGGAGGAAGAATATTACCCAAGCAATTGACAGATAAAAGAAACATGAATCCAGGGCAGATATGTAATCTGACGAAGCATCTCAGAAAAGACCTGACCTAGTTCTCACAAAGATAAAGGAAGGGAGAAGGAAAGCAGATTCAGATTTGCAAGAGACTATTAGTGTAATCTTAAAATAAAAATACCATTAGCATTCATGATGTTAGTTTCCTAGCTTGGTTTACTTTGAAGAATTGATAAGCCACTCTATACTTTCTGATGTGCTTTTTTTCACATGCAGGATAGCAGGTGAGTACAGTACTCAGGGAAGTGGTGGCAAAGAGAATGTATAAAATAAAAAAGAATCAAGGAAGAGAAGGCACACTTATTGAACTGGGAAAAAAGATTATACGATGTGAGTCAGAGATGACTTTCCATTGAACAGTGATTGTATGGTTCTGTTGATTCCCATCATCCTCTCTGGTGCATCATTGCAAGCTTCAGGGAGTACGTGCATTCCAATTCAATATAAAGTGGGGGGGGAAAGGTAAACATTATCATTATGTTCAATATTTTCACGAAATGTACAGTAGGAGCTTCACACGCCTCTACAAGATGCTGCTTTCTTCCCAGTGAGGTTAAAGTAGTTATAAGAATTATTTCTCATAGTGACAAAAGAAATACTATGCATTGAAAAAGTACAAGGAAAGTACAAGGAAATGAATGGAATGTTTGGCATTGTAGACTGAATAGTATTTCTTATGCCCCAGGGATGTCTCCAAAATTAATTATGCAGAAGTCATCTAACTCTAAGTCACATGTAACAAGCCAGGTACAAAGGATGGGATCCATAGCTCTGCCTATCTGGACCTTGATATGTAGCCCACAATGCACCTGTACTCCCGATACAGCATTTATATTTTTGTTTAGTTCTGCATTGCTATACAATGCTATTCATGGTCATATACTACTTTGCTATGGTCAAGTGAAATAAAAGTATAAATAGACTAGATTTCTGGATCTCTTTGTCCTTTGCCTCTAACTATGATATAGTCTCATTTGAGTTGCTTCATTTTTTCAGATCTTCTTTCCTTGGCTGACTGCTCACCAGCTATTAATCTCTGGACTTTCTATTGATTCTACTGATCAAAATTGACTTTATAATGTTTAGATATTGGACTTTTTGGAGTAAAGCCATGCACTATTGCTTAAACTTACAGTATTTTGTGGTCTACAATGCCTAGTATGCATTTAATAGAAGAAGGTAAAGTAAGGAAATAATTAACATTTACAATGCAATTATGTATATTTAAAAATGGCTCCATTTGACATCCTTTAGCAAAAGAAGTTTTAAATCATACAATTCTGCCTTTTTCTTTGTTCAATCCATTTAAGTCTTTAGAGAGGAGTGGCATACAAGTCTAAATTATTATTATTATTATTATTATTATTATTATTATTATTATTATTATATTCTATCCTCTTTTTGTGGTACATTTTATCTGTCTTTAGCAATTCAAGTGTTCACCTTCTAAATATTTTTGAGAGACTATATTCATTTATAATAATTTCTGTAAAGTATTTGTGACCACTATGCATGATCCATGCATCCATAAATAAATATTTTGTAGGAAATCAAAAAGCTTTGAAGATTTGGGTTGTGTGTCATCTGATGCATTCTGGCCTGATCCTTAAAAACAGAAAATCATAAGATGGAAATCTTGTAAAGGTAATATGTAGCTATGAAGAATTCAGCATATCTCAGTAGAGCCACTTCTTCTGTCTAAATAATTTTATGATGCCCTACTTGGTTTTTGATAATGTAAAATTGTCTATGAAGATTCTCAGTCAGCCAGATCATGTTTGTTCCAATAGTGCTTTTTCAAGAGGCAACTGGACTTTCTGGTTTTTCTCTGAAGATGTTCCACTTCTTATCCAAGAAGCTTTAACTCTAGATGGTTGGTGGGACCATCATATTCCTTGCACACAAATGGTTATTCTTTTAGAGAGCTTTCCATCTGCATTTAAAAAAACAAAGGCCACTCTTTTGAAGACAGCAAAGTCAACATTTTGGACAGAGAAGACCGCTGGTTTCAATGAGGGGTCAAAGAGGCCCCTCATTCAAAATTAAATAGTCCTCTGTCAACAGAGGGAAAGGATACAACACCATCTATCTGCATTCCACAACAGACTCCACACCCATTTCCATTACCCTGACAATACCGATAACCAATCAGGTGCCTTCAAGAATTCTGTAAAATAATGCAAATAACCATCTCTCTGCAAGGAGTATAAATCCTTCCATTCTTCACCATCCAACCAAAGCTGAAGAAGCTTCGTGGATAAGATCCTCGGTGGTGCAGTGGTTAGAGTGCAGTACTGCAAGCTACTTGTGCTGATCATCAGCTGCCAGCAGTTTGGAAGATCGAATCTCAGTAGGCTCATAGTTGACTCAGTCTTCCATCCTTCCAAGGTTGGTAAAATGACTTGTTGGGGGCAAAATATTTACTCTGTAAACCCCTTGGAGAAGGTTGTAAACCACTGTGAAGCAGTTTATGCTATTGCTATAAGAAGAGAAATGTCTTCCATGAAAAACCAGAAAATCCTATTTTCTCTTGAAAAAGCACCTTCTTTGAGTAGAAACCAATCATACTATATGGTTACAAGCACAATAAGGAATAAGGAAGCTATTTTTGCTCACATTGTATTATATTAGGGAAATTGGGCCTTTCCTACTCCTAAGATTGTATGATTGATTGATTGATTATTTATTTTACTTTTATCTCACCTTTATTAGTTTGTGTGATGAATATAAATAAGGGGAAGGGAGTTGAGAGAGACTGAGCAACCAAAGTCATCCAGCCAGTTCTTCATGCCCAAGACAGGAATAGAATGGAATAGAACAGAATAGAATTCTTTATTGGCCAAGTGTGACACAAGGAATTTATCTTTGGTGCATGTGCTCTCACTGTACATAAAAGATAGTATACATTTGTCAACAATCATGAGGTACAACACTTAATGATTGCCATAGGGGTGAAATAAGCAATGGGGAAACAATATTAACAGAAATCTTAAGGATACAAGCAACAAGTTACAGTCATACAGTAATAGATGGGAGGAAATTGATGATAGGAATGATGAGAAAAAACTAGTAGTAACAATAGTTTAGACTTAAATAGTTTGATAGTACTGAGGGGATTATTAGTTTAGCAGAGTGATGGCATTCAGGAAAAAAATGTTCTTGTGTCTAGTTGTCTATAGGGTAGGAGTTTATGTCCAGAATGCGAGGGGTCAGTAAATATTTTCACAGCCCTTTTTTTGACTCATGCATTAAACAGGTCATCAATGGAAGGCTGATTGGCAGCAATTGTTTTTTATGCAGTTCTGATTATCATCTGAAGTCGGTATTGGTCTTGTTGGGTTGCAGAACCAAACTCATATTACCCTGATTTCTATACCAGCACCTCAATCATTAACTGGCTCTACCATACTACTTTTTGATTTATGACCAATATCTTAACAACAATTTGAGATTATTAGCATGGACTCAAAAAAAAGTTATTTTCCATCTGTGCTCTCACTGTCATAAATGCATGCCAGTTGCTAAGTTTCTGAATTGTGATCATGTGATTGTGGAGACACTGTAATGGTCATAAGCCAGAGGTGAATCTTCTTTTTCACCATAATCATTATTTTGAACACTCACTGATTGCTTATAATTCAAAAAATAGTAACTTCCACAATCCATTGCAATTAAAATCAGTTTCAGTGGTTTTATATAAAATCATTAAAGACTTGGAACTGTTGTATATATTACATAAAATTGCCAATGGAACAAGAAACCTTTATTGGCATTCCTTTTATTCTGCTCAGTTGTTGCAAAGATAATACCATGATACAAATTTAATCACAAAACCATATTTCTTCTGAGATTCAAATCTTTTTTATACAGTCAATGAATTTTATTAGTCATTATTGGAGTTTTTTTGAAAACATGGAACCTCATTTTGTACATAATGAAACTCTTTGTTAAGAGAAGACATGTTGAAAATGACATCTAGCTACTTCCCGTGAACATTCAATTCCCATTTTATTTATTCTACCAGCTATAAAATGTGCATAAAGATTTCCCTAAATAAAATATTTCATTTACAGAATTACTAAGCTATCAGTCACTAATCAGAATTTGCATATTGTCTGGAAAATAAATGACACAGCAGGATATAATTTTTACAGTACTGGATCTTCTATAACTGGGAAGCAATCCTAGGCATTAATTCAATTGTTTCACTGTAATCTATGCATATATATTCAGAAATCCTGCTGAGTTCAGTAATTATCTCTTACTAGTAAGTAAAGTTTTGTTATATTAATTAATGAGTATTTTTAATGATCTGCTGATTCATTTAAAGGATAAATTTAGGAAATCTTGCCTAGTCAATGACATGTTACTTTCTTAAACATTATGCTATCTATTAAATAGAAACTTGAAATAGTAAAGTATAAAATTCATAGGCCTGGGCAGGCTATAAATATTATTAAATAAATAAAAATAAATTACTTCTCTCTAAGATCAATAAACTCTATGAGTTTGCCACAATTTTTAAACTGAAGATTGACACTTTCATATATATTTGTTGCCTGCATTTAAGCGTGAATTCAAAAACCTGGAAATCCAATGGATAAATGCACAATAGATTAATAGATAGACTAAGAAAACTTATTAAATTAACTTACTAATAAAGATACAAAATAAAAATGGAAATGAATTTAAAAATCCTCTTATGTGTTGAACTTGACTCCTGGTGTCTTCATAGATTTATTTTCATGGATATGCCCTTGTAATTTTCTTAATAATTTCTTACTGTTTTATTTATTTATTATTAGTGTTGGAAGGGACCTTACAGGCAGTGATGGGCTCCTACAGGAATGGCCAGGAATGCAGTTCCGGTAGCAAAATTTGGAGCTCTACCCCAGAGCACCCAATTTGCACTGAAAGATGTTGAAACAAAATGCATAAGCTGCGCCCACAGTGTGGTAGTATAAGTTCTGGTAGCCCATCACTGCTTACAGGACATCTAGTCCAAAACCCTGCTGGTGCAGGAGACCCTATATCACGCTAGTCCAATAGCAGTCCAATCTTTTCTTGAAGGTCACTAGTTTTGTAGCATTTACTGCGTCTGCGGGCAAGGTGTTCCACTGGTTGATTGCTCTCACAGCCAGAAAGTTCCTCTTTATTTCCAGGTTGAATCTCTCTTTGGACAGTTTCCAACCATTGCTCCTTGTCTGGCTCTCTGGTGCTTTGGAAAATAATGTGTTCCCCTCCTTCCTATGGCAGCCTCTCAAATATTTGTAGACTGCTATCAGGTCCCCCCTGGACCTCCTCTTTGCTACACTATCCATGCCCAATCCCTGCAACCTTTCCTCGTATGTTTTAGTTTCTAGTCCCTGTATCATTCTGGTAGCTCTCTTCTGCATTTTTTCTAGAGTATCAATGTGGTGACCAAAACTGAATGCAGTACTCTAGGTGTGGTCTAATTAGGACATTATAGAGTGGTATTAGCGCCTCCCTTGTCTTGGAGTGTATTCCTCTGTTTATGCAGCTTAAGATTGTGTTGGCTTTTTTAGCCGCCACTGCACATTGTTGGCTCATGTTTAGCTTGTTGTCCACTAAGACTCCAAGATCTCTCTCACATTCACTGCTGTTGAGAGTGTTTTCGCCCAGTTTGTATGTGTGTTTTGGGTTTTTCTTACCCAGGTGTAGGATCCAACTTTTCTCTGCATTGAACTGCATTTTGTTTGTTTGGGCCCATTGCACTAGTCTGTTTAGATCCTTCTGTATCCTGAGCCTATCCTCTGGGGTGTTGGCCACTCCCACCAGCTTGGTGTTATCTGCAAATTTGATTAGTTCCCCTTCTACTCTCTCATCTAAGTCATTAATGCATATGTTTAAAAGTACTGGGCCTAGAACCGATCCTTGTGGTACCCTGCTAATGACTTCTTTCCCTGTGGACATGGACCCATTTAGGACTACTCACTGGTGTGGTTGGTCAGCCAGTTGCCAATCCACCTGGTAGTATTGCTGTCTATCCCACATTTCTCTAGTTTGTGAAGTAATAAATTGTGGTCAACCTTGTCAAAAGCTTTGCTGAAATCCAGATATACTAAGTCCACTGCGTTGCTCTGATCAATTGATTTGGTCACAGTATTGAAGAAAATTCTGTTATTCTTCAGTCAACAACACATGTCCATCTCTTCATGACCACATGGATCATAGCATGCTAGTTCCCTTGTTCTCCATTGTTTCCCTGAGTTTGCCCAAATTAATGTTCATTATGTCAATGAAACTATTAACAATCTTATCCTCTGCTGATCGCTTATCCTTTTGCTTTCAATATTTCCCAATCAAGATCTTTTCTGATGAGTCCTTTCTCTTCATTAGATGGCCAAAGTATTGAACTTCAGCTTCAGTATCTGTCCTTACAAAGAACCCTCAAACTTGATTTATTTTAGGACTGATTGAATGATTTGATTCACTTTCAGTCCAAGGGACTCTCAAGAATTTTCTCCAGCAACACATTTCAAAAGGCACAAAAATTTTGAAAGCACATACAAAAAAGCACAAATTCTTCCGCGCTGAAGAATGATGTTCCAGTTCTCATACATTATTACTTAGAAAACCATAGATTTCACTAGACATAGATTTTCTTTTTCTTATGAGATGATTTTTGATGTCTCTGTCAAAAAGTCAACAGTATTAGTCACCTATCCAAGTGCTAGGTTTTTGTTTCTGAGCTCAGTCATTGACATGCTGTGATCTACTGAGACATGGGTTGAGTAGGAAACACTATCATAGCTCTCAGAGCAAGGCAACTGAGACCTCCCAGAAACAGGTTGCCTTAAGAAGCCTTGGGATTTTTCGACGGTAGAGGGAATCCAAGCCATTTTCCCCCCTCCAATTAGTTTTATATTGTTTTTCTCCTCATTTATTTATTTATTTATTCATTATCAAATAAGATTTTCTGTGGCCTACAATAAAAACAGACCATGAAGATAAACCATGAAACAATACCCGTTTGGGATTTTTATTGTATTATGTACAATTGTGTGCTTCTATACCACTGTCTTATTCAATGACTTTTCTTGGCTAACTTCTTATGTTTAAACTACACTGTGTGGAGGAATCATATATTTCCTCACTCTTTTTCATTTATTCTTCCCTTTCTAATTTCTATTCCCATTCTTTGTTCAATAATCCCACCTTTTCCAATATATTGCCATTTTCTTTTTCTTAGTCAATCAACATTATTACACACCATTACTTCTCATCTATGGATTACATTGTTCTGATGACTTATTCAAGCAAAGTGATCCTCAAGATAAAAAACAAAAGACCGTTTTGATAAGAAATCCTGTGCTGATCACAACATTTTGTTACAGGGGCTTCCAACTGAGTCATGCTACATTCTGGTGCCAATTATCTCTGTAGCTGGAAAAATCGTTGCAATAATATAACAATGCTTAGATAACTCATAAGATCACTACTGGATTCTCAGCATGCTTTCATTAGGTTGTGCACTCAGTAAAATATATTATTAGGTGACTCTTACCAGTAGCTTCTGTGCTATGATTATAACAATGGGTTGTACCATTGTTATGTACCAAAATTCCTGGTACTTTGTCATTAGGCATTCTGAGGATGAGATTTGAGATAAACACACAAAGAAAAACCAACAATTTATTAGCCCAAAATTTTGTGAAGCGTGGCAGGATTATGCATTTCAGCACAGAATTGTTCTGGATGGAAAATTCTCTTAAACTTGGTTATTAGCCTCAAAGAGCAAGCAAAAATCATTAGGTGTCTACCAAGGTATAACTTGAAAATAATTTTAAAATCAGATCCTGGATACATTCTAAACCGAAATATGAAAGGCTCCTCATCTGCCTGACGACAGAGGTGGGTTTTGAAGAGCTTGCAAAAGGCAAGGAAGGTGGGGGCAACTCTGATATCTGGGGGGAGCTGGTTCCAGAGGGCCGGGGCCGCCAGAGAGAAGGCTCTTCCCCTGGGCTGAATTGGTTTGGAAAACTGAAAATTGGGAACTTGATTTAGTAGGCTAACAGTAGATGTACATATGTGGTACTAAAGTGGAAAAAATAAAACTGCATTAAAACATGGTTAGTAGATAGGAAAGTATGGTTAATTCAGTAAATTAGATTGGGGAAGGGAAAGTTTTCTTATGAAGGACCTTGAACTTTGAAATTGCGGTGTGAGCAATAAATGTATTCACATTCCAACAATATTTTTGCAACTATTATGCAGAAGGTCATATTGAAAGTTGCTGGACTGGAGCATTACCTACTTCTCATAAGTAGGAACAGAAAGAATATGCAAGCTCAAGAAATTTAGAAAAAGGTAACCTATTGAATAGTTCTATATAGAAGATGGAATGCTTTCAATATATTACAGACATAGGACCATTCCTGCTGTTGAATTTATTCACAAAGAAAATATTCAGGGGGGGGTACTTTCATATAGGAATAATTACTCATTTTCTTATCTTCTTAAAAGAATTAAATACAGAAGAAATATTGTATTCAATTTTGCTACAATGAGTATATCTGTACCTTATTCGTGTAGAAAAAGGAATGGAATTCAAAAATATAATTTACTATGGCACAAGTCAATATCAAACCATTCACAGTTTGTTAAAATATTATTTCTGGAAGGAAACCATTTGTTTTAGTGGAAGCTGTAAAAATTCCATTTTTGAATTGCTTACTGTTGATGTCTACTGAACCTGGAGAACGCCTTGCCACTTCCTGCCTTCTAGGGTTATACCTATCATCTATTTACTTATGGAGAAAGGAGAGTATATTTAAGCTTTTAATTGCATCCAAGAACCTGTTATTAGCAATCTATAATCCTTTCAGTTACATTGTAGCCCTCATGGCACCAGACCAGATTATCTCAGTGACCGCCTTCTGCTGCACGAATCCCAGTGACCAGTTAGGTCCCACAGAGTGGGTCTTCTCCGGGTCCCGTCAACTAAACAATGCCGCTTGGTGGGACCCAGGGGAAGAGCCTTCTCCATGGTGGCCCCAGCCCAGAGATTAGAATTGCTCCCACCCTCCTTGCCTTTCGTAAGCTACTTAAAACCCACCTCTGCCGCCAGGCATGGGGGAATTGAGATACTCTTTCCCCCTAGGCCTTTACAATTTTATGCATGGTATGTCTGTATGTATGTTTGGTTTTTATATTAATGGGTTTTTAATTGTTTTTATTATTGGATTATTATTGTATGCTGTTTTATTATTGCTGTTAGCTGCCCCGAGTCTCCGGAGAGGGGCGGCATACAAATCCAATAAATGAATGAATGAATGAATGAATAAATAAATAAATATTGTGATGATAAGTGGAATACACACACACACACACACCTAAACACACACATATTACAGGTAGTCCTTGACTTACAACAGTTTATTTAGTGCCCATTCAAAGTTACTACATCACTGAAAATAGTGGCGTATCACAGTTTTTCACACTTAAAACCTTTATCCTAGTAAAAAATGTAAACAATTCTTAAATAATAGGAGTAATCTTAAAAGGCATAAATTTGGGTCAGATCATAATTTGTATTCTTATGCGCTAATGGCATTTGCTTTGATATATACAAGCATGATTTGAACATCTGTTGTCAATAATCTAAAAATTAAAATGCCAAGCAGATCTTTTTCCTGTCAGATTTAATCTCTACTAAGTCAGAAAGAAAATATTGCAAACTTGCGTTATTGCTTTATTTCAAGACAGACAGACTCAACATTTACTCTTACCACCTGCAGAGCTAACATTAAATTTTGCCATTCAGAATTAGAATCAAATGAGAAAAGATAATTGAAAAACACTGTGTTGCTTAAAAATAATTACGCCCTTTCCATTCACCTAAAACCATTACATTATTATAGAGGTGTATGGTGAAGCTATAAAAAAAGAAATGCTTTTTAAAGACCAAGAAATAGTCATATTATAATACTATAATTCCTCATGTTACAACAATTACGACAATTGTTAGTTGTCATAACAGTCATCCACATATTGATTGCAGAGAAAATATATGAACATGAGATATGAAAAGTGAAAGGAAGATGAACCATTATTCCAGGTATTGAGTAAAGAAGACCAAAGCCCTATAGATTCCAATGGCAAAAAGATAATCAGGTATACTACAGACCAATCAGTCTGACTTCTATACCTGGAAAAATACTGGAGAAAATAATTAAAAAACAACTTTGCCACTACCTAGAAACTAACAACATTATATCCAGCAGCCAGCACGGGTTTGTCAGAAACAAATCATGCCAAACCAACCTCATATCATTTTTCAACACCATAACCAAATCAGTGGACCAACACAACATAATAGACCTCATATACTTGGACTTCAGCAAAGCTTTTGATAAAGTTGACCACAACCTCCTAATCCACAAATTAGAAAAAAATGGGGTCAGTTACAACACATGCAGATGGATAAACAATTGGCTGTCCAACTGCATGCAATGAGTTGTCCTCAACGGTTCCAAATCCACATGGAAGAACGTAGGCAGTGGGGTACTACAGGGTTCTGTCCTGGGCCCTGTACTCTTCAATATTTTCATCAATGATCTGGATGACCGAGTAGAAGGGGAACTAATCAAATTCGCAGATGACACCAAACTGGCAGGGGTAGCCAACACTCTAGAGGACAGGCTCAAAATACAGAAAGATCTACACAGATTAACACTATGGGCCCACACTAACAACATGATGTTCAATGTCGACAAGAGCAAAATCCTTCACCTAGGCATAAAAAACCCTAGACATACATACAGCCTAGGAGAAACCCCACTTAGTAGTAGCGACTGTAAAAGAGATCACAGAGTCTTGGTGGATAATCAACTAAACATGAGCCAGTAATGTGCAGCAGCGGCCAAAAAAAGCCAACACAATCCTAAACTACGTCAACAGGGGAATATATTCCAAAACCAGGGAAGTATTAATACCACTTTATTAAGCCCTGGTCAGACCACATCTGGAGTACTGCACCCAGCTCTGGTCACCACACTTCAAAAGAGACATTGAAACTCTGGAGAAGGTGTAGAAAAGAGCAACCAAAATGATTAGGGGACTTGAAACCAAGACTTACGAAGAGAGATTGCGTGAACTGGGCATGGATAGCCTAGAGAAAAGGAGGGGCAGAGGGGACATGATAGCTGTATACAGATATATGAGGGGTTGCCACAGAGAGGAGGGAGCCACTCTATTCTCCAGAGCACCAGAGGGCCGGACGAGGAACAATGGCTGGAAGCTGACCAAGGAGAGATTCAACCTAGAAGTAAGGAAGAACTTCCTGACGGTCAGAGCGATCAACCAGTGGAACAACCTGCCTGCCGATGTTTTGAACTCCCCAACTCTGGACACTTTCAAGAGGAGATTGGACTGCCATTTGGCTGGGGTGCTTTAGGATTCCTACTCAGGCAGGGGGTTGGACCTGATGACCTGCATGGTCCCTTTCAACTCAATCAATCAATCAACCAACCAATCAATCAATCAATCAATCAATATCTTACTTCCACATCCCAAAATCAGTGGTGGGTTGCTCTCAGCTTGGACTGGTTCTTAGAACCAGTAGCAACAGTGGTGGCAGGCTCGCCCATCCAACCAGCACACTTCTGAGCATGCGCAGAAGCATCACTCGTGTGTGTGTGAACTGATAGTAAAGAGTTTTACAACCCACTACTGCTGAAAGGTGCTTTTTTCAGGAGGCAACTGGACTTCCTTGTTTTTTCTTTTGAAGACATTTCACTTCTTATCCAAGAAGCTTCTTCAACTCTGACAGGAGAGTGGGGAATGGAAGGATTTATATTCCTTGCAGACAACTGGACATTTGCATCCTTTTAGAGGGTCATTGAAACACTTGGAGGTTTATCTGTGTCCTCAGGGTCACCTGTGGAGTCCTCCTGGTTCCTGCAGTCTGCAATTTTTCTCTTCAAATCTATTCCTACTCCTACATCATTCAAAGGGCATTCAACCCAAATTGTATAGCTAAAAGTCTTCATTCTAAAACAAAGGAGTGAATAATGCCAATTAGGTAGAAGAGAGATTCTGTAAAGATCCTCAGTCATCCAGGTTATGGTTGTCCCAAAGGTGCTTTTTTCATGAGGCAACTAGACTTTTTTGTTTTTTGTTTTTCTTTTGAATGGCGTAAGAGTAGGAATGGATTTCCAGAGAAAGATTAAAGGCTAGTGTTTCAATAACCATGACATCATTGCTGAACTACTAACAGTTCTAAAGAATCAGTATGTGCATGTGTGTGTTTTGGTGCCATTGCATTCTGCCATAGCTGGAATTGCTTTTTTATGGCTAGATCTGAAATTCTAGCTACTCCTGTTAGCTTTGTAATGGAATATTTGGCATTTAATAATTATGTATTTAATACCATTGCAGTTATTCACTTAGATAATTATGATTCATAAGGCATTCAGTTTTTCTTAAGATTTTGATATTTAACTCTATGATGAAGTTTTAAAAGCATGGCAAAGTAATCATGATTTATGGGTGTTAATTAACTATAAGTAAATTTATGTCTTTTGTTTTGCCCGATAATCTGGAGATTTTAATAATCTACAATCAGCAAATTCCTGCCTGTAACTGAATATCATGAGCTCTGGTTATCAACGTTAATAATGTTTCAAAATTAATTAGCAGGAGAACATTCAGGTTTTCCCTAGATAATCATACCTTAATCCATTTTCAAAGGAAAATAATTGGAAATGACTTCGGCAATAAATTTTTTTAACAAATCTGAAAATACACATGAAATTGAGTTATTCCATATCTGTTTTTAAAGCTCTTCTATTTTAAGTCTTTTCCATTAAAATATCTTTATCCGAACATGCACAAACCAAATTTCACAGGATTTCAATCCCAAATGACAAATCACTATTAAAACATCATAATGTTGAAGAATCTGCAGATATCTGAAATTTCATTTTTTTTCTATTTATGTGTTAATTTTGCTTCATTTTGCATTAATTTCAATTTTCTATGTGACCTGCTTAAAGTATATGCATAAAACATATATTCAAAGTGCTGAATATTATCTGATATATGCATTTTATGCAGATTTTAAATGATAAGCTAGCTACATTTAGATAGGTCAAATCTTAATTTAGAAAAGAATTAAGTTTACTTAATTAGACTAAATTTACTTTTGCTTGCTTACTGTTTTGGAAAGTGCCAATTATGTGTTAATGTGCAATAGTATATTATTTGAGCTATCCTTCAAAATTTAGAGGGAAAAAAATACTTTCTTATTCTTTTGCTGTTGTTTCCACCCAACCTTATTGTTCTTCAGTGAAGAGACTGTGAAGCATTCAAGATAGCTTGTCACTGCAGAGCTTCAAACACTACTCATGAAGAATACAGTTGAACCTTGACTTGTCTTTCTTCTTTTTCTATATCATCATTTGCACATCCTAATGTCAAAGCTGAGCTTCTCTCTGGCACTGAATAAATACATCTGAATAAATATATTTGCAATGTCACCGAAATTTCAGCTATAGTAGTAAACTACGAGGGGGGGGGATGAGAGGTCGAGGTTCTGAGGCCAGATGTGTCAGTTATGTCAACTATCAACAATAGCTCACCTTCAAGGTTGTGAAATATAGGCTAAATAATATTTTGAAATCTGTGTATTTATTTATTTATTGGACTTATATGCCACCCTTCTCCGAAGACTCTGGTCGGTTCACAACATATAAAAAATACAAACAATTCAAATTTTTAAAATGATATAACAACTGCAAATAAGAAACCATGCCACCACATTCATACACACCACAGTCATATTGACATCAAGTGCAAGATGTTAAAGCTCAATGGCCGCAGGCCTGCCGGCATAGGTGAGTTTCTAAAGCCTTCCAGAAGGCCATGACAGTGGGGTCAGTGTGAATATGTGGGGGAGTTGGTTCCAGAGGGTCAGAGCTACCACCAAGCAGGCCCTTCCCCTAGGTCTCGCCAAACAGCATTGCTTTGCTGATGGGACCTAGAGAAGAATTACTCTATGGCTCTAACCGGTCACTGGGATACATGAGGCTGGAGATGGTAAGCGTAAGTGTAAGTGTTCTGCCGGGCTCTCTGGTAGGAGCCTCCCGAAAATTCAAGGGTACAAATTTCATACACACACATGTTTGAAAATTCAAAACAATGTTCTTTATCCCAAAATTCAAAATAAACTAAGCACTCTTTTTGTATTGCAAAGAGCACTCGTCCCAAAACAACCGGATAGTCTGTACAATTAACCTTAAGTAGTCACAAAGAACTTAGCTAGCAGCTGTGAAGAAACTTCACACCCCTTCTTCTTCCAACAAAGTGAGACACACACACACATTGCTCTGCTTTGTTTTCAAAGGCGTGAAAAAATCAACAAAGTCCAGAAACCAGCAACACAGGATTCCTGACAAACTGCAATAAGATACTCTTCCACAACAGCCAAACCCACATGCTGCTATTTAGAGCAGCACCCCTAATTACTGGAGCCCCACCCAAACACAGTTGGCCGCTCTTATCTCCTGTAATATGTCCTTACTTGGTCTCTTCTACGCATAATTCTGCGCTTGTGTGGGTCCAAAACATCTTCATCCGCATCAATGGAAGATATTGACTGCCTGGGCTGTGTGCCAAGCCCCCCTCTGCCGAGTCACTCCCACCTTCTTCTTCATCCGAGGAAACTAAACTCTGAACTGACTCTGTTGGCAATAACACAGGCTGAGTGGAAGTTGAAGTTTCCCCTGCATCCACCTCCACATTCCCAGGGGCAGGAGCTGGGCCAGAGCCAACCACAACAGTAAGTAACCTGCCCCTAAGTAAAGTAGGGCTGTGTAGGTAACGACCAACACTTTGAATTGCATTTGGAGACAAATTGGCAGTTAATGCAGCTTGCGGAATGATGTAGATACATGGGCAAACCTAGGTAAGCTCATGACAGTTCTCATGGCTGCATTTTGGACTAGCTGTAGTCTCTGAACATTCTTCAATGGTAGCCCCATGTAGAGAGCATTGCAGTAATTGATCCTCGAGGTGATAAGGGCATGTAAGGAGAGACTGCCTGTCCAAATAGGGCCACAACTGATGCACCATACAAACCTATGCAAACGCTCCGCTCACCGCAGCTAAGACATAGTGTTCTTAACTCAGCTGTGGATCAAAGAGGATGCCCAAATTGTGGGCCCTCTCTGAAGGGTTCAAGAGCTCTCCCTCCCAGTGTAATCGATGGACAGGTGGGATTGTCCTTGAAAGGTAAAACCCACAGCCACTCGGTCTTGTCGGGGTTGAGCTTGAGCCTGTTAACACCCATCCAAACCCTAACAGCCTCCAGACACTAGAACATCACTTCCACTGCTTCACTGAGTTGACATGGGTTGGAGATGTACAGCTGAGTATCAATGTAAAAAGTCAAAAGGCAGGAAAAGGGGCAAACAGATGGGAATAATAAGAGGGAACAACATCCTGTGGCTTACAGCAAGCAAAGCATTTAATGCAGTTTCAATTTAGTCTGAGAAGGAAGGAAGGAAGGAAAAAAAGAAAGACAGAAAGAGAAAGAAAGAAAGAAAGAAAGAAAGAAAGAAATCTATCCCCATTTCACCACTTGCTGTTGGTTCTTTGCAAGATTTTTGCCAAATTTGAGCTTGGCAGCCTAGATAAAATTATAGTCTGGAGATTTATAGCCAGGCCCCAACACAAACATAACAATGATAATATTCTTGGGCTTTCTACTACCATTAAGATAACAGACAATCTCAATGGAGGAACAAATCTTAAGAATGAGTACTCATCTTGTTCTTAAATTGTATCAAATTCTTAAATTGTCATCAAACTGTCAGCCGCAAGAAAAAAGAAAGGGAAAAGATTGGTTTAGAACAAGGCAATGATGTAAACTGCAGTATATATGACTGTAGTGGGTATGATGGAAAAGAGCTATAATTCTTCAAAGATCCTAATTAATTGTGTTGAAATTCCTAGATTGCATCTAGAATGACAGTTCACAATTCTACAAAGATATGATTCAAGACCACAATTTTCTCTTTTTTCATTATGTGTTTTAGAAAGAATTTGTGTTTTTAAGTCATATTAATTTTATTCTAGGGCAGCGATGGATAACCTTTTCCGGACCAAGTGCCCAAAGTAGGTGTGCATGTGCCTGAATCCCCAAAATTCAATGGGTTGGTCCCTGCACATGCATCCTTGTGTATGCACACCTGCCCACCTGCATTTGCCCCCCATATGTGTGCACCCCACATGTGTGACCCACCCCATGCATGAATGCACATCCCCTGCACATGCCACACTCTGCATGCATGCATGGCACCCATATGCTCCACCCCTGCATGCTCATGCTACACATACATGCACAACATCCCCGCATGCACAGCAGATACCTAACAATCAGCTGGCTATTGGGAGGTATGTATGCATGCATGGTAGAGCTGAACTGGGGCGATGGCTCATGTGCCCATAGCGAAGACGTTGCTTGCCACCTGTGGCACACGTAACATAGGTTTGCCATAATTGTTCTAGGGCGTGTAGTATCATTTGGAGATATGAGGCCTATGGCCCCCAACTTACTGCATTTGGTCATTGTCTGGATTTGTTTGTTTATTTGGATTTGTCTAGATTTACCCTAATGTTATTGTCCTGCTTTTATTCTTTTTACAAGTAACTCGAGGTGATGAGCATATCCAACACACCTGTTTTCCCCATAACAGCAGCCCAGTGAGGTGGTTTGGGCTGAGTGATTTGAGCCGTGGTGGTTCAATGGTGAGAATGCAGTATTGCAGGCTACTCTGCTGAACGCTTGCTGCCAGTAGTTCAGCAGTTCAAATCTCACCTGCTCAAGGTTAACTCATCTCTCTATTCTTCCAAGGTCGGTAAAATGAGGACCCAAATTGTTGACTCTGTAAACCATTTAAAATGGGCTGTAAAGCACTGTAAAGCAGTATACAGTGTAAGTATTAGTAGCTTAGTAGCTCAATAGAAAGCTGTTGAGCTTTCTGAATTCCTTTGTTCTCTTAATTGACAAGGATGAGGGACATCAACAGCCTTAAGAAACTCTCAATGGCCAACTGATTCATTTAACAACTGCAGTGAATCACTTAGCAACCATGGCAAAATGGTCATAAAATCATCTTGCTTAGAAATGGAAGTACCAGTCCCCATTGGTCATAAGTTGATGACTACCTTAGTACTTTCCTGCAGGTCATCAGCTTGGAAACAATATGCTTTTGGTTTTCTGTTGAAAATGCTGAATTTCATATTGCCTGCTTATCTAAGTGCTCACCATGCATTCTATAAGCAATTTTTGCCATGAAAGCACAAACTATACAAGAACTTATTAACAATTTTTCATCAATCTGCTCTGTATTAGCTAAATGAAGCAGATGGATTCACATATAAATAATGACATTTCTCTCTTGCCATTTGTCTTCAGCCTCCATGTCAATCTCTGCTCCAGGTTGTGCTGACATTGCTTTCGCAGTACAAGTTAAATTTATCTATCCTGCGTGATGGTATTTCCACTGCAAATCCAAACAACTGTCATGAACTCTGCATTGAAAAATGAGCCTCTCTCCAGCCTCCTATCACCATTTGTACATTTGTTCCTCAAAACTGAGGTTTTTTAATATCTTTCTTTTCCCCCAACATACACACAAATATACAGACACCACAACATAACACAACACACAGTTATTGTTTTATTTGAAGAGAGTGTATGTCCTCAATATGAGTGAATGCAGGTATTTCAAAACTGCTGATTGCAAGGAAAAATACCATTCAAAATTGTGAAACAGTGAAGTGCAAATGATTGTAGACCAGGGGTGTCAAATTCAAGGCCCAAATGGACCATGGAATACTTACCATAATTTTGGAGTATAAGACGCACCTTAGCTTTTTGGGAGGAAAATAGGGGGGGGGGGGGATCTGCCTACCGGATATTCAGCTGGCTAGCGTCCTTAGTCTGGTCAGCTTCAGTACATTATTTTATCCCCTGGTTAGGTCTTTAAAAAAACCTTATTTTGAGAGAGTAACAATGAAAGAGTTTGCAAGCCAGTAAGAGCTGGGAACATCTTTAGCACCTGGTTAGGGCTGGAAAGAAACTTATTCGGAGCAAGTTAGAGCAATGAAAAAAACCTGCAAAGACTCAGGGCTTGGAAAACATTTTTCTCAGTGTAACAACGAAAGAGCCTGCAATGTAAGAGCTGGGAAGATCGTAAGCACCTAGATGGGCTGGGGGGAAAGGTTTTTTTTAGAAAAGCTACATTCAGAGTATAAGATGCTCCCAAATGTTCATCCTCTTTTAGGGAGAAAAAAAAGTATGTATTATACTCAAAAAATATGGTAGATTTGGCTTGTGGAGCTGCCCTGGAAACAGCAAAGGACTGGCCCACAGTACCTCTGCCAGCAAAAATGTAGCTCGGGAGGGCTGTGCGCTGCCCTCCCCCTCCCCGAGCTCTGTTTTTTGCTGTGAGAGCCTCCTCCAGATTTCTGCCAGTTGGAGGCTCTCTTGAGTTCCATTCTTGCTGCAAGACATCAAGCTGGGCATGCCCACTCTAGTCATGCCTGCCCCTACCATTCCCACTCAACCCCCTGAGCTCATGATGCGGACCTCAGTGAAATCAAGTTTGACACCCCTAATGTATACACAATGCTCCTACAAAACCAGATGCCAGTAAATGTCAGCATACAGATTAGAACTTGCTTAGGAAAGGCTATTTGTCTAGAGAATTTAACCCTTACTGTAATGCCCAAATAGAATTTTTCTCTCCTTCCCCTCTTACATCTTCCTTTTGACTTAACTTCATCCAGTTCAGTTTCTTTCTGTTTTTGTTCTTTCATCATGTCTTTCTTTCACTCTTTCTATTCCCGCTGAAAGGACAGAGGAATAGATGTTGATGTGAGAGTGGCTTGTGTGTGTGAAAGAAAACATGTGTCTGACACACTTTCCCCCTTTGTTATAACACAGTGGTATGCCTGCCTGCAGTCTTGGGTTCAAGGAAGGTGGCTCAGTAATTAAGATTTATCCACCTAGGGAATAAACCCAGTGTGCTTTCTGAAGAGAAGATTGGGGTCACAAACTGAGGTGAGTTTCCTGGTGATAGCTGGTGAGGGAGAAGGACAGGCAAAGCTTCTGATGAACAGCCAACCTGGATTTGTAGGAAGTAGCAAGGAAGAGATCTTTGAAAGTATAAGTCACCAGAAGAGGCACTTTTCCCGCCCTAAAGTCATTGTGGATAGCTGGCAAAGTTGATTGTGCTGTGTAGTACTCTGTGATTGAAAATAAATTGCCCCTTCAAGGAAATTGTTGAGTTCGGTCAGGGAGACGCTAAACAAGCCTCTGGATACTGGATTTCCAGCTCATTGAGTTCAGTAGTTACTGTTGTAAAGTTATTCTTGTGTGTTTATGTATTTGCTTGCAGATGTAATACAAGTAGTAAAACAGACCTGTTTCTCTATTAACAGCTTAACGTGCCTTGGTTGTTATTGGATTTGGAGAAGAAGAAAAGCCCTTACAACTCTTGAGAAGAAGAGTTGACAGTAGGTTTGATGGGAACAAATTATATAGGCCTGGAAGGAAGTTACTTCACTTTTCTATTAATGGCAGATAACAACATTTAAAAACAAAACAATGCAAGCAGTTAAAATACAGATCAGAATTAACATCAAAATAAGTTGTGGAATAATGTAACCATTACATGGCAATACAGATTTAATAAATAATGATAAGGCACATTGCCTGCAGACATGTAGTGGTGAGGAAAAGCAGATCCAAGACCTGTGGGGATCCAGGGGATAGTTTTGGGAACCCATAGACTCTTCTAAGTTGTCTATTCCTTTTCTTGTATTCATACTAACTTTCTATTTTTTAAAAATCAGTTTTGCAAGAGAAAATTCTAGTTTAGCTGTTAGCCATGACAGTATACCAACATTTATTCCGCATTAATAAAGAATGGCACAAAAAGCTTCATTTGACTCATCTCCACATGTGGAAAGTATTTAGTAAAAAAAAAAGTTATGATCAATTGTTCCATATCTTAAAATATCTCAGTATGATTTGGTTTTTGCTAAGCCATTAGATTAATAGTTACTTGATACATTTAGAATTGTTGTACTTAACTGTCAAACTTTATTTGAGTAATCTGTCTCCTAGGGTTTTAGATGCACAATACTTATCTTTAAATCATTCTCATTCTGTCTTTCTTTTTATTAAAACACAAATTGGCTACAAGTTAAATCAGGCTGGTGTAGCTTCAGAAGATTATAAAGTTTGGATAATATGACAAAATATTCATGTCATCAAACCATTAGTACAACCCTTCACAGCGTGTATCAGTTTGATATAGTAGTTATGGTACTGGCCTAGAAACCATAGAAACCAGGAGACCATCAGTTCTAATTCCATCATACACATGAAAGTCAGCTGAGTGAGCTTGCTCCAGTCACTTTCTCTTAGTCCAACCCACCTCATAAGGTTGTTGTTGGGGAGAAAGTAACAGGAAGAAGTATTATGTGTGTTTGCTGTCTTGAATTATTTATAAAAGAAATAACAAAGGCAGAGTATAAATAAATAAAACATGAACTATGCAACTATTTGAGCCACATAGTAATAAAGAAAATGAGTTTTTCCTCAGGTTAGCTGAAACAGATCCCCAATAATGTTCCTTTTATGCTTTTCCTAATTCACTTCTTAATAATTGATATCTCCTGATTAATTTTCATAGTTATTTATGGGAAAAGAAACTGAAGCAACATTATTTTCTCTATGAATTCTTAAAACATGTTTTGATCAAATATTTTTACCAGTATATATTTTTCTGAGATAAAATTTATGTCAGTAAAACTTTACTCCCAGATATCAGAAGTTTCAGAAAAGAGAGCGTTCTTTTTTTCAATTTTATATTACTTGGGGTTTTTTTTTAAAAAAAAAACAATTTAAAAAAACCAATAAGGTAATTATGACAGAATCTATGATTCTTTTTTCTGATCCTTGGTAAATCTGACTTCCATTCCTTTGGCATCACTTTGGACCAGCCAATAAAATCTTTCTACGTCTAGATTTTGCTATTAGGTTTTCTTCAGGAACTTTTCCTTCATTTTTTTATCCCAAGTCTTTTGAAAATTTTCTGTGTGTAATTCACTTGTTTTCTTGCCCCAAATAAAAGGTGCAGGTGCTGCTTCCTCAGACAATGTTGAATTATATGTATTTTTTCGTTTTCCTTGCATTCAGTGCAGAAATACGTGTGTACCAGGAAAAAAATAAAATAAAATAAAATAAAATAAAATAAAATAAAATAAAATAATAACAATAACAATAACAACAACAACAACAACAACAACAATAATAATAATATAAAACTCAAAAAAAAATTCTCACAGCTTTTATTAATAGCTATCTCAAAATCTCTAGGCTTAAAGCTATAAAAATTATCCCTAAGACCCTAAATAGAAATGGTACTTTCAATATCTAATTCTCATTTAATGGAGAAATCAGTGTGAAACCTAAAGAATATGGCACAAACCAATTAAGATGAGGAACAGTTCTGCTCGGTGGAATTCATGATAGCTACATGCAACAGCATTAATCTTATCCAGACGCCATGACCAGTTGCATCTCATCAATTAAGGAAGGGAAGGCTGGCAGAAGAACAGTGGCACTGAAGTATGGAGAAGTGAATACTATATGTGACATTATACCAGTTACATCACCATTACAGTGAGATAGCTATCATATTGCTGAGGGGCTGCAAATGATTAAAACTGGCATTGACTACACTTGGTCAAGTCTCTTGACCAAGGTAACTTAATTTTTGTAAGTTACTTAAGTTACTGCCACAAAGTCACAAAGACCAGCAAATGGTTTTAGCTATTGGTAGCCCAACTGATATTGGTCGTTTATCTACAAGAAATCCTTCCTTCCTTCCTTCCTTCCTTCCTTCCTTCCTTCCTTCCTTCCTTCCTTCCATCTCCTCCCCCTTCCTTCCTTCCTTCCTTCCTTCCTTTCTTTCTCTCTTTCTTTCTCCCTCTCTCAATCTCTTTCTTTCTCTTTTCTTCCTCCCTCTCTCTTTTTTCCCTCTCTCTATTTCTCTCCTTTCTTCCTCTCATTTCTTTCTCTTCTCTCACTCCTTCTTCTTATGTGTCACCGTGCATATTGACATGCCAATATGTACAAATATACTACTTTGAGCATTCTAGAAAAGGAAATATTTTATAGTAGCCAAAGATTGAAAGAACATGCACTTCTGGTATTTTACCATACTATTTTGCATTTAATTGGTCTATAGTACTATGTAGTAAACAAATAACTATTGATAACATACACAGTAGACTTTTTTCAATTGTTTGAGGGGTTTTTCTTTTCTTTTTCTGCTTTTTTACTCTCTTTTTAAGCTTTGTTCCATTTAATTTTTGTTTTATTTGTATTTTGATTAATTGGCTATATTTTGTAAATTTTGTATATTTTGTATATTTTCTAAGTATATACACACACCTACAAATGTGTACATAAACATATGTACCCATTTTCCCATTTTCCATATGTATTTGGTTGTCTGTGTTGCAAAAATAAATGTACTTGAATCATCTATCTGTATTGCTTAGTTTTTTAGGTTAATATCTGGGACTTATATTCTTCTAGTTTCATGCAGCTGTTATTCGATTTATCAATCTCATTTAGAATTATTGCAGTGTAATTTAGATTCAGACCATACTTGGAAATTTTCATTTATTAAATAAGGGACCGGTACTTTGATTATCTATTTATTTATTGCTTTATGTTACATCATAGGACCCACATGACTAACAGAGCAGACTTTGCTATTTCACTATAACAGTTAAATTAAAGTTTAAAAACATCTCTGTGAACAAATGCATTTATTGTATACTCGGCAACATCTTGCTCATAGTCTGTGCACTAAAAATCAATCCATTAAAGAAGTAGAATGAGTCCGTAAAGGAAAGAGATATCATTTCCCCCCTCTAATTTTCAATTAATATCAGAGGATCTTTTATTTTGAAAGCATTTGAAAAAATTATTGTGGGCAGACAAAGATAATTCTGACTTTTTATTAAGAAAAACCAAATGGATTTTAAAAGCTGCATAAAATATAAAGAGAAAAAATATAGTAATTAGAACTGGAAAGAAATAGAGATTATGCATGTATGTGAAATTCTGGTTAAGGAAATAAATTTGAATGCTGGGAAAACACAGGAACAAGTGACAAAATACACAAGCACAATTGAAAGTACCTATAAACCAGGGGTGCGCTACTGCCTGGGTGGGGAGAAACACAGTGGGGTAGCAAAAATGGAGCTCCACCCCAGAGCACCCAATTTGCACTGAAAGATGTTGAAAGAAAATGCATAAGCCACGCCCACAGTGTGGTAATAACATTTTTGGTAGTCCTTCACTGCTATAAACACAAAGTACTTTAAAGCAGCATTTAAGCGGGAGGACTTCTGGGTTAGTGTAGAGCAGGGGAATAGGGCTCTGTCCTCACTGCCTGATTTTCTATGTCTGGAAAAAAAATTAAGTGGCATTTAAGGGAATATCGCCGGCTGACTTACCGGCCCCACGGCGCTGTTGCGGAAGGGCCGGGCAGACTCGGACCCTTCCGATGGCGGCCGCCATCTTGTTTTCGGCCGAAATCTCGCGAGGCGAGATTTCGGCCGAGAATGCCCTGCCCACGTGGCTGGGCATGACGTCGGGTCCGGGCGGGGCCTGCTGGCCCTATTTAAGGGACAGCAGGCCGGGAAGACAGCCTTTTCGCCCGGACCTGGTGCCTGAGCAGACACTTGCTTGGTGCTGCTCGGCCGCCATTTTGGGTTCCCCTCGTGTCGCGGCCGCCATTTTGTGGCCTACCGAGGGGGCGAAAAGTGCTGCTGCTCAAAACGTCGTTGAGGCCTTAATCCTCTCCACTTGGGAGCTGTCTTCAGCGATCCCCCTCGGGCCCGAGGGGGACTGGTAACCTCCTCCCGGCTGGGAGGAGGGCGCGGTGGGGGGTGTTCGGTCTGGGCCCCCGGTCTTGTTGTTTTGGGAGGCCGGATTGCAGGCCTTTTAAGGCCTACCTGTGCAGGGAGGCTTGCCAATAGCCCTGAGGGGAAAAGGAAAGGCATCAAATAAAATAATAACATAAAGGGGCCTAGGGGGTAGCAGGGGCTTCCCCCCTTTTTCCGGTACCGGGCCCTAGGTAGGGCCCTGCGGTGGGGGATCTGTGCCTGCCACTCGGTCAGGGGGTTCAGTCCTAGGTTGTTTTGGTGGCTCATTGCATACTAGGGGAAAAGTTGTGATGGCTCCAAAGAAGAGGCCTGCCACTGCCCCTATGGCTCCGCCAGCGGCGCGCCCCAGGAGGGCCCTTAGGCCTTCTGCCCGGGCTCGGGCCAGTAGGGAGGGGACTGCGGGGGTGGTCCCTGAACAAGGGGGGTGGTCTCGTTGCCTCCTGCCCCTCAACCTGATCTTTCTCCTGCCATGTCTTGGGCCAGGGTGTTGGAGAGGCTCGACGAGCTCGAGCAGTGGAGGAGCGGTGCGGTCCCCGGAGTGTCCAGCGATCAAGTGCCTGCGGCGTTGGGGAGAGATCCGGCGGCGGCCCAGGCTGGGCAGATGGCTCCGTTTGGACGACAGGCCCCAGCAGGGCCGATGGCGGCTTTCCCGGGCCCTGCAACATTGGGCCCCCCGTGGATGTCATCGACCCCGTACGGGGCAGGTGAGGCTGCACCACACACTACATCACTGTCCTTTCTTCCTCCCCCCGCCCCGGGTTTTCCCCCGGCGGGGGTCGGGAGTGGGTCCAGCTTTTTGGGGTCCTCCGCGGGCACCTGCGGGCAGGTATGGGCTCCGCCGGTTCCCCCTCCGGGGCCGCCGGCGGCCGGCACTGCTCCGCTGTCCAGGACGGGCCCTGCGGGGACACCTGCGGTGCCAGGTGCAGGGGGGTGGGTTCCCCCGGCCCCTCCTGTCATGCCCCCGCTCCCGGTTTTCCCTTACCCTCACGGGGCGGGAGTTTTTGGTGTGGCGGCCAACTCGGTATGGGACCCGTTCGCTTGTATTAAAGCGGGGGCCATACCGTGCGGGCTGCCGTCCACCCCTCTAGGATGCCACCTTCACCCGTCGGTCAAGGAGGCTATTTGGCGGGGTGAATACGTGGATCTTTTTTCGCTTTTGAACCGAGAGGTTCCCAAGCAGGAGAAAGAGATTGTCCCGGGGGAGAAAACGAAGAAGACCAAGGTAACGAAATGCTTCAGCTCCTGGCTGTATGCTTTTCTTACTTATGGGTCTGTGGTGATCCAACGGCAGCCGGCTATGGCCTCTGCCATGTTTAAGTATATAGACTTGATTGCCAGGGCCCACTTCGAATATAAGGGCACCATATGGCGCCATTATGATAAGGGTTTCCGTATGAGGATGTCGGTGGAGCCTAACTTGCCATGGGATATGGTGGTCCCGGACCTGTGGTTCCGGGCCACGCATATGTCTGGTAAGGAAGGGTGCGAGCGTACGGATAGTGGGCACTTCATGGAGGAGGAGCCTGGCGCGGCTTCACCGGCCAAGGCGACTCCTGGTGTGGCTGGCAAGGGGGCCTCGCCCGCTTGTCATGAGTTTGCTGCAAAAGGGGCGTGTTTTCGTCCCTTTTGTAAGTACAAGCATGCCTGCGGGAATTGTGGGGGGTCCCATGCAGCTTCAGTCTGTCCCCGCCCCAAGAAAGGGGCGGAGAAGAAGGGCGGGGGTCCAGGAAAACCTCCCCCACCAGCTGGGGGAAAAGGGGCCCAGCCCAATTAATGTATCTGTGCTCGAGGGTTGGTTGTTCGACTACCACCCTCACCCGAGAGCCGAGTTGCTCTTGAGGGGCTTCTCCGAGGGATTTAGGATCCCTTATGTGGGTGTTAGGAGGGCCTTCATGTCCGACAACCTCAGGTCGGTTGTCGGACATGAGGACATTGTACGGGCTAAGATTCGAAAGGAGGTGGCTGAGGGCAGGGTCCTTGGGCCCTTCCCGGAGCCGCCCTTTCCGAATCTTCGTGTGTCCCCCTTAGGTGTGGTCCCCAAAAAGGCGAGTGGTGAATTTAGGTTGATTCACCATTTGTCTTTTCCAAAAGGGGAGTCAGTGAATGACTTCATTCCTGACGAGCTTTGTTCTGTCCGGTACGCATCCTTTGATGCGGCCGTGGCCAGGGTTAGGGAGTGTGGGGTGGGAGCCCTTATGGGTAAATGCGACATTAAGTCGGCATTTCGGCTCCTCCCCATTCACCCAGGCGACTTCGAGCTGATGGGCTTCATTTCGAAGGTGGGTTTTACGTGGATAGGGCATTGCCTATGGGCTGCTCTGTTTCCTGCTCCCTTTTTGAGAGCTTTAGTACCTTCCTGGAGTGGGTGCTCAGGAGGCGTAGTGGCCTGGGTTCCGTCGTTCATTACCTTGATGATTTCTTGATGGCCGGGCCTGCGCAATCGGAGCAATGCTTTGCTTTGATGCGGGACTTCGAAGCCCTTTGTGCTCAATTGGGGGTGCCTTTAGCCTCCGAGAAGACCGAAGGCCCTGCCACCAGGATTACCTTCCTCGGTATTGAATTGGATTCAGTGGAGCAATCTTCCAGATTGCCCCTGGATAAGTTGGTTAAAATCAGGTCCAAGCTTGCGGCGGTCTTGGGCTGCAGGAAGGTTACTCTTCGGCAGCTCCAGGAGTTGGCTGGGATTCTTAATTTTGCCTGTCGGGTAGTGGTGCCTGGTAGGGCCTTCTCTCGCCGGTTGTATGATGCGATGAAGGGGCTAAGTTTGCCCCACCATCGTACCCGCTTATGTGCAGGGGTCAGGGCTGACCTCTGCGTGTGGCGGGAATTTTTTGGAACGTTTTAACGGGTTGTCTTTCTGGCGGCAGGAGCTTCTTTTGGAAGCGGAGCTGCAGCTGTGTTCCGACGCCGCAGGGACTTGCGGTTTTGGGGTAGTTTTAGGTGACCAGTGGTGCTGGTCGGCATGGCCTCCGGAATGGAGTGCCTGTTCATTGGTTAAGGACTTGACCTTTTTGGAGCTTTTCCCCTTAATAGTGGCCTTAGAGCTCTGGGGAGAGCAGTTCAGGGATAAGACTGTGCATTTTTGGTGTGACAATCTAGCGGTTGTCCATGTTGTGAACGCCCTGTCCTCTAAGAGTGACAGGGTGATGCGGCTTGTCCGCCATTTTGTGCACAGGTCCTTGTCTCTGAACGCCTTGTTTTTGGCTAGGCACGTCCCTGGTTTAGATAACGGGGTGGCTGACGCCTTGTCCCGTGGTCAGTTGTCCAGGTTTCGGACCCTGGCCCCGTGGGCCCGAGAGTCGCCAGAGGTATTTCCAGCCCACCTGTGGAGCCTGGGCGGGCTCTCGAGAGCTGGAGAGACGAGGCCTCCAGGGCGATCGCCTTATCGGTAGCTCCTAGCACCCTGCGAGCTTATCAGCGTGCAGGTAAGGAGTTTGGGGATTTCAGGCTGGGTAAGGGTTACCCCCATTGCTGGCCTGCCCCGGTGGAGCACCTAGCTGAATTCTGTGTCCTGCTGAAGGGGCGTGGCCTTTCAGTGAGGACTATCAGGGCTAGGTTAGCCGGCCTCGCCTTTCTGTCCAAGGCGGGGGGGTTTGGTGATTTTTCGGGTGATTTTCGCATCCGGAGGATGCTGGAAGGTTGGGTGAGGGAGCGACAGGGGTTCCCCTCCGACACTCGTCGGGCCCTGACGGTTCAGCAGCTGTCTCTGATTAATCAGACATTTGGCAGTCTGTGTGCCTCTCCTTACGAGGCTCGGCTGTTCAGGGCAGCGACTTGTGTTATGTTTTTTGGGGCCCTCAGGGTCAGCGAGGCATTGGCCTCCTCGCAGTCTGACTTGTCGCTCCGCGCCTTCCAGCTCACTGATCTGACCTTTAGACAGGGGGGTGTCTCTCTTTTGGTGAGACACTCCAAGACAGATCAGTTACACAGAGGGGTTAGACTTGAACTTAGCGCAGCCACCGATAAGTCTGTTTGCCCGGTGGCTGCTTTGCAGCAATTTTGTGTTTTGCGTGGGTCAGGGCGTGGGTACCTTTTTTTACACCAGGATGGCTCCCCCCTGACCCGGTATCAATTCTGGGCGATAGTGTCTAAGGCTATGTCTCAGGTAGGCATGGATCCCGCCGGCTATGGAACGCATTCGTTCCGTATCGGCGCCGCCACTAGCGCGGCACTTTCTGGTTTCCCGGCCCAACGGATTCAGGAGATCGGCCGCTGGCGGTCAGCGGCATATTTGGGTTATGTTAGGCCCGCTGAGGATTCTGGGCAGGGTTTAGGCTAGGTAACCTCTCTGTGTGTGTCCTCTTCCAGGTTCCCCGCAGCCAGAAGCGCCATCGGGACCCAGCTGTCGTTGGGACGGTGGGTCAATGTTGTTTGGATGGGCCGGAGGGGTATGCGGTGGGAGGGGCTCCTACCGACGTTGCTGGGTACTCAGCATCTCAGGGCGGTACCCGGCGCTGCTGGGCGGGCGGCTACCCAGGGTCGCGCCCAGATGGGACTGGGTGGTCGGCAGCCCATAGCCGCACCCAGATGGCTGGTCTTGCACCTCGGTGGCAATGACCTATGCCTGCTTGGCGGTCTACCGTTGATCGTCCAGGCGCGCGAAGACCTGCGGTGGCTTCGCACGGTATGGCCCACCACGCAAGTGGTGTGGTCAGAGATCCTTCCAAGGATCGTGTGGAGGGACGCCATTTCCCTTAGGGCCATCCACCGGGTTAGACGCAGGGTGAATAAGGCCGTGGGAAAAACCGTCAAAGAATTAGGTGGGGTTGTAGTGGCCCATCCCCTCATCACCGTAGATCGGCCTTGGCTTTACCGGGCCGATGGCGTTCACCTGTCAGAACAGGGGAATGCCATTTTCTTACAGGACCTGCAGCGGTCTCTGCGTGAGCTGGCGCAGATAGAGGGGGGAGTCGGGGGGCCAAGATAGAGATCTGACCCCCGCTCCGTGGCAGGTTAGGGGCGGAAATCTGGGTGGTTTCAGCAACTGCGCGTTCTCCCTTGGGCATCTTTGGGGATGATTGACAGGTTCTCTCCAAGCCCATGGTGGGTGCTACCTGCGCACTTGGGGGGAACCTGTCTTTGGGTCCCTCTATTGAAGTCCCAGGGTAGGGGTGAGCCGGCGGGACCCCCCTCATGCGAGTGTATGGCAGGGTCTCAGGTGAGGGAGAGGTCCCTCACCTGGACCAGCATCGACTACGCCCATAGTTGCCCAGGAATGTTGACCTTTTACGTCATTTCCGCCCCGGAAGTGTTTGTTTGACCCTGCAGGTCCACTGTTTCCGGGTCATAGTTGAGTATGTTGATTTATGCAAATTTATGCTAATTCATGCTAATTTAATTAATAAATTATGCAAATTTATTATAATAAAAATGACCCAAGTTTAAATCCAGCTCTTGTGTCCGAGTCGTTACTCCGTCTCTTCTGCAACAGAAGAGATCTTAATATCTTTTATTCTGAGCTTACTCCAGAAGATCTTGAATCCAAGAGTAGTTTAAGCATTTTGTTGTTGTTCGATTTCTTACACTATAGATATTTGTAATATCTGGCTTTTTCAAGGAGTGAGGAATCTTTTCATTTGTAAACAGATCAGGGGAATGCATTATGTAGCATATACTGTGAAGAAGGCTATTCTTTCATAATAGGCTGATTCAGTACCCAACTTACAAAGACGTATTTGTGCCGATGGAGTGTAGCAGTCAGTGCACAGATACGTACTTCATGAATGGCTCACCTTTGCATTGCTGGCACACTGCTATTGCTTAGGTATTAAAAATGCAAAGCACAAACCACACTCTTCTTCAAGTGCTCTTAATGCTGCACTTGAAGAAGAGCATCATGATGAGGCCCAACCGAAAGATAATTAGGCTGTACCTAATAGATCTGTTCTACATATTACGTTGTTTAATTGGTTCCACCATTTCTCTCCCAAGCCTTCAGGAAAACTGAATGAAGAACTACTGATTTGCTTTATTAGGGTCTCAGATTTTTTGGAGAGATTCGGGAAAATAGAAACCCTTTAGTTTTTCAAAAGATCAGTAACATTCAAAGATGAGGTGAGAATGGGAAGTGAGCCTCTGTGCTCCAGTCCATCGTCTGCGTCCTTTAGAATTCACACACTATTAAGATTAGTAAACAATTATGACCCAATAGAATTAATGTTTCAATATAGACTTTATTAGGGCTTTTTAAAGAGTTTACTCTGATCAAAGTTCAATACAGTGAGTTAAATTTTCAATAAAGATAACTGTTCTCATTTCCCCCTTTCCAATGGCTTTTCAAGTGAAGTTGTCAATAGAAATAAAATGCATCACTTAGATATATTTATGATACTTTTGTGATACATACATACATACATACATACATACATACATACATACATACATACATCACATGCTTTTGCTAAATTTGAAAATTAAGGGAGACTAGGATAGATCTATTTCGGCCTTATTTTGGCCTCATCAGCTAGCCATACCCACTGGGACTTGAACCTGCAAACCTTTGCCTTGTAAGGCAGAGAATTATCCTCTAGGCTACAGTATCCAATCCCTTCAGCTCTGCACCACCATATATATATATAGTGTCAACTACATTCCTTGCTTCAGTAACCCCTGTGTGTGTATGTGTGTGTGTTTGTGTAATAGTATATATACTTTCAGATTACACACACACACCCAGTGGTTACTGAAGCAAAGAATGTAATTGATTGCATGTAATTTAGTAAGATGGTTCTTCTAAACAGGTTTTGCTCCAGTTATTTTCTCAACCATGTCAGAATCAACATCTTCTTCTCCATCAATACATAACAAGGAAAGCAGTTTTTAGGAATTTTTTCCTTGTTGGAAAGGAAGGTAGATGTTGAGAAATAAGCTAAACACAGAGCTATGCAAGCCTATATGTGAAGGAAGCAATAGTAGGTTGCTCTCAGTTCGCCCTGGTTCAAGAAGCAGCTGAAGGCTCTGCCTACCTACCCAGAGGTCATCACAAATGATCTGCAAGTGCACAGAAGCTTCTCCACAAACACAGAAGCAGCATGCGTGCTCACTCCGGACCAGTAGCAAAGATGTGAAACCCATTACTGGAAAGAAAACAGTCCAAGAAACGACATTCAGCTGAATGTTGCAAAAGGATTGAAGTTGAATGAGGGGATAATATTGAAAGGACTCAGGAAAAAAATAAGGAATTCAGATACATAATAGAAAAGGTCTCCGTAATATCTGCCAGCTGCATCCTATCCTTGCAAAGGAACATTTCCTTTAGTCATTGTCATGAGGGGGTGGGGAGCAAACCCATTGTGATTGCCAGGACATATCTTAACTTCAATTCATGTCTTCAAAGGGATAAAGCAAGTTTGTATGTTGGCACTCTTCCCAGTTAATTTGTACATTAATTTATTACGGCAACATCTGACAATATCTGAGCTTCATTTTCCCTTCCCAATTTGTTGGGCAACAGTTCAGATTTTTTTTAAAAATATACCAAGTCTCCCTTTAATAAGAGAAGGGGGCCTTTGATGGGGTCTTTATGCTCTCATCCATTACCTGCAAAGAGGAGCAACTCATCATCAATTACAATAAAACTGAAGTAATTGCTTTCTCTAAATGAACTGTCAATCACTACCACTCTTGTAAAAGTAATAGCTTTGACATTGACTAAACTAGGATGTTAAATGCCTAATTGCCTCTTTGCAAGACTTGGCAACTTTGTTTGTACAGTATGTATATTTCAATAATTTTATTAAGGATTATATTAAACAAGTAAAACTAATGCGGCAACATAATATAAACATGTGTTAAAAATAAAAATAAAAAAATAAAGAAGAAAAAATGCCTAACAAAAAGAAAAGAAAGTAAGGAACAAAGCAGAAAAGAAGAAATTTCTCCCTTCACCACCCCCCTGCAATACTGAACATAACAATTTATGATTATCTCTTAAAATGCTACCAAATTATCCTTCATTCTATACCTCCACTTATTTTCCAGAAAACATGCTCTAAATTTTTATCTCTCCTTATTAGTCAGCAACAGTCCAGTAAGGGTTATCAGAAATAACAATTTAAATATATCTCCACCTCCATTTAGACAAATTCACCCTGATCCTATAATCAAATAATCAAAGTCCAATTCACCGTGAAGTCATTTGTTTTTGTTTTAAAAAACCATTAAATATCACCAGAAATAGCAACCACTATTTCTACTGCAAAAATAGAAATTCAGATATTACAAATCTCTATCCATTGCACCCAATTAAGCATTACCATAAATAGCAATTATTATCCGACCCTGTAAGATTTACTGCTCCCAATTCTACTTCTATGTCCAAAAGAGAAGCTTTAGCTCTCAATCATTAATGAAAATTATGCCATGACTACTAAACAATTCTAATTTGTTAGGTCAGTGTAGTATGTTCAAAGATTCCTGAATTGCATGAGTATCTGCAGAAGCCTGTTGATTTTGTCCCAATTTTACAAAAGTCATGTGTATCATACCACACACACAAATGAAGGTGTAAGCTACCTGTAGTAGCACCCGAGTGAGATGACTGTGGCAAATAAATTTAACAAATAAAAAAATAAATTTCCAGTCATATTGCATGTTTGTATGTCGTGGTAGTATGTATTTTTAAAAAGGGGGGTTACATTATAATCAGAATATGACTCTAATGGAGAGTTGCACAATTAAATTACGTATAATGCAAAGATCATTATTTTACATTCAGCTTAGTATGATCATTACTGAAAATCAATGTGTCTTCAGAATGATGTTTCCGACTGATATATGAACCAAGATCATGTCATCTTGTGGTTGGATCACAGCCAACTCCTCTGATAATGGATTTTGAGCCAGATGAGCTGGGCCCATCCGAGTATCAGAGACCTGTGTGGCTATCTGAGGTTCAATCAGTGAGGGAAACTGAAGGTTCTGGAGAGATACAGGTGGAGGCCTCTGCAATGCCTATGGAACCCCCAGCTAGGGCCTTGTCTGGGTTGGATGAAGAGGGGGTGATTAATGATCCAATTCTGAATGTGTGTGGGTGAAGGATTAGGGGGAGTCAGGAACAGTTGCACAGATGCAGGAGGTGATCTTGATCACAGCTGAGATTAATAGGAAATTCTCCAGCATGCATAAAAGGGGAGGTTTGTGAGAGTATTCTTTGCAGGAGTTATCGTTCATGGTTTAACAGAGAAAGAGATCCAGAGTTTTCTCTAAACCAACATCCCTGCTTTCTTGGAGAAACCCAGCCTTTGGAAAATTGCTCTATGAAAGACTGTAGCTATTACAAAAATAGTACATCAGCCTGTTCAGAGATATTATTTATAAACCTTTGTGGGGGGGGGGGGCTTGGTTATCATCCTTGAAGAGAACTCAGACTCTTTGGCAGTAAACAGATATTCCTTTGCCATAATTACGGTTCACAGCCAACTTGTTAAAGAAACATATTTTTGTGTTCCTGAAATTCCAGTCTCTGTGTTTTACTTTGACCTTAATTACTGCTCAGCTATCACACCAGGCAGAACATCAACTATCTACATGATTATATTTTTCAGGACAAGGCCTTGGAAGCAAAAGGAAACTACAGTTGCCTATCTCTTATTGACAGAATGGTTAAAAAGTGGTGAATGTAGGTCTATGGTCTAACAAATATTGTTGCTATTCTTTTCCCCCAATTTTTTTTTCTATGAATTTAGGCAGGCAGTGAAAAACAATTGGCTTTTGTGAAATCCTACCTAGGTAAAAGGTTGAATTTAGTGTTGTGAAGAACAAGCCATATAAACTTACAAAAACATATATAAATCCAGAGCAGGATAGAGCCCATTAAATAGCTGGTATGAGTGTGTATGTTGCCAGGGGGTGTTATTATTTTTATTGTTACATTTTATTATTTTTATTTCTTTTCTATTGTGTTTTTTTCTCTGTAATCCACTTGAGTCACTGTGAGCAAGTAGATGCAATATAAATATTTTCACAAATACACACACACACACATACATACATACAAACATACATACATTTCAGTATTTTTGACTTCAGACACAGAAAAAATGCTTTGAGAAAGCCAAATTTATTAAGCCAACTGTTGCCAGGTAGCAGTGGTTAAGTAAGACTTTTTCAGGTCGCTGTTTAATTCAACATGTTTACCCTGGGGATGCTTCCAATAATCTTTGACATCCTAAACTTATTCTTCCTCTCACCAAATTATGCCACTCAATTAATGTTACGTTGTTCAATTGTAAAAATTGTACATACGTATGTACATGGGCTTTTCTCCCACAGAGAGCGTCTCATGGAACATCAACTGCTGCAAGAAACTAACATAATTAATGTAACATTTATGGCAGTAGAAATATTCACTGAAAAGGACTTAATGTCATCTATACTTTAGAAATCTGAGAAAAAATGGAAACCCTGCTTCCCAATGCCACTTAGCCATAATGCTGTCATGTCTAGCTCAAATGCCTTACTGAATCAGGGAAACAATGCAGCGTTCTGGTCTAAATAATAAATGGACCTAAATATGTATATTATGCAAAGGAAAAAGATGAGGTTTCTTACTCTACTGTGCTAAAAGGAGTTGGAAGCCAATGTTTTGTTGTTTTCCCTTTTACCCTATATTTTTTCCTTTTTCCTCCATCACTTTCCTATTATTTTCATTTTTCTTTGTATTTGATACTTCAATAAACCAATACAAATCAAAATTAACAAAGCATCTTTTAATAAAGATATATATAGAGATCAAATGAACGATACTATACCAATATCTTCAAATGGGTCTAGCAGGGACAGTGGAATTTTAAAAAATCTGATTGTTAATAAGTTCAAAATGGAGGAAAATTGTGGAGATAATCAACATTTATTTAAGAAAGTGGCTTAAAAAAAAGATGATATTTTTAAAAAAGTGGTGACTGTTAAAATGAAGCTTTGCATTCTCTATGCGGGGGCCTGGGGCGTGGACCTGAAACTCCCAGTGCTGCTGCTCCTCGAAGGGAAGCTGCTGGAGCTGTCTCAGCAGTTTCTGCCACCGCCACTACCTCCACTGGGACCGGCTAACCTGGGCGGTGCGCCTGCCTTGTCCCTGCCAACCGGAGGCCCCGGGCAACCGGCTGGAAACCAATGCTTTGCTGCTGGTGCTTAACCAGTGTGGGGCGGATCCACTCACCCAAGCTGCTTTTTGACCTGCCTTGGCCAATGCCCGCCAGTCTCCCACAGGGAGGGAAGCTTGGGAATTCCACAGCTGGTGACATCTGCTCAGAACACCCGGCACCCCGCCCATCACCAGGGCTGAGCCACTGGCTTTCCACCAAGGGCTGCCGGGCAGTCTCAGCAACATTTGATGTATAAGATGCACCCAATTTTTAAAGCACTTTTTTGAGGTATAAAGGTGCATCTTACACACCAAAAAATATGGTAAGTCAGAGTTTAACTTAGCTGCTTTATCTTAATGCTAATACTTAATACTAAAATGGAACATTTCAGATTATACTTTTACAGATCTTTAAAATTGATGTGGCCTTCTGGAAGTATTCTCTGCTATTTAAAAGAAGATACAATAGCACTGGGCTTCTTCATATCAAGTATTTATTTTAAAAATCTTCATTTTGTTAAGTTGTCCAGAACAAAAATAAATCAGTCTGTAAAAAATAAGTGTAATAATTTGAACATTATATAGGCATTTACACATACAGCCAGTTTCAGCCTTTGCCTCTCCCTGCAGCAATTTGCCTCTGTACAGCTTCAGTTTCATTTTCATTTTAGCATGTGGTCTTGCTGTCAACTTCAATCAATCATTTGAGTGTCAGGAGGCAGATAATCAGTGGTTTGTGATAATCAGGCTCTGCTGCTGTTTGGTGCAAAGAGGTCAATTGAGACCATAGAGTGGGGGTGACTGGGTGGGGCTACATTTGGTGTATAAGATGCACCTATGTTTTCATCCTCTTTGTGTGTGTATATGTTTGTGTGTGTGTGAAAAGGTGTATCTTATACTCCGAAAAATACAGTAGTAAGCAATAACCTTCATTTCAATCTATTCCATGCACACTTCTGAATTAAATTGCATATGAATTGGAAATACCATTATTTCAAAAATTATCTTTTGTTTGATTGAGGACTTGTTGCTGAATTACATGTGGTAAAATATATCTGCTATGACAGTCCTTAAGGAGCATATATTATATTATATTTCTATGAATATTATTCAGTAGCTGTGTAAGAGTACAGTTAAGTTTATCAAAAGTGTGCAATATTATGTAATAAAACTATGGAATTGAAAATGACAATACATCATCTGTTTCTGAATATCAGATCTTCAGTTGGAATCTTTTATTATCTTGTTCAACACTTTGTATCCTTGATTCTTTATTATTCTCTTCACCGTATTGGATGAAAGCTATTATATGAAGGTCATATTTATCTGCTAGTTCATCATTGCAGCATTTAAGGAGACAATTAAGTTGATATGAATAAAAGTAATTCTAATTTTAAAACTGTAAATATCAATATGTTTACAGTTCAATTAAGTATATTTACAGATGACTTGAAAATAAATTGTATCTCTATATTACTAGATGTCTTGACATCACCTTTATATGGGTGAAATGGTGCATCATAGGACAACTATTTTTCAGTCAAGATGCCACAAGTTAACATACAGATGTATCAAAAATCTAGGACCCATGATTCCCAAGGGAATGAAATTTAAGGAAGTTGTGATTGATTTATTCGTGCTTATTGTTGCTACACTGCTGGGCAATTGCTGCACTCATGTGATCTTCATTTCTGATGTTTTGTAGCGATTTACTAGTCACTCGTGCAATCCCCCATTTTCTCCCACATTCAGCACAGCAGTGGGTCCTCCATGTTCAGCCTGTTTCTGCAAACGGGTAGCAGCAGTGGCAACAGTAGCAGGAGGCTCCACCCACATGCCCTGGACACTCCATCCACCCAAGCTTCTGAGAATGTGCATAAATGGTGCGAGCAGAAGTACATTCGAAGCAGTAGGAACGGGCTTTAGAACCCACTAATGATCCAGCAGCAGCCACTAACATACCTGTGGGAAGGGGAAGGGAAAGGGATTTATGATGCTCATTGACAGACTCCCACAATAAAATATAATACAGAATATGGCAGAAAGTCAGAAATTGCTCCTGTTCCCACTGCTTTTTTGGCCACCCATGATCATTATGTCTGTCTGTTTAGATAAGGCAATGTCTCTGAAATGATAACCCAATAGGGTATCTAGTTAGCTATTAATTCCAGTTTAATTGACATAAATGGAATATTAATGGTGAATAGGATTGGAGACCTTTTAACTGAAATTTCTGAACAGTGGCATTCTGATTTAAAAGATGGCATTAGATGAATTGTCTGTTTCAACTCAACCCTATTGGTCAAGGTAAAATAAAGCCATATCAGCTTATCTGAGCAATTTGCACCAAACAATTGTGTTCTGAATTTTTATAAAATATGAATAAAGTAAACAAATGACAACAAAGAAAGCAAATATTCCTAAGTGAATAAATGGAGTAGTGCCACTCTATAAGTTTGCCTATAGAGTAAAATGGCGATGCTACCAAAGTTATCAGTAAGTAATATAGCAACATAACATGAGTTGAGAAATACTGAAGATCAATGATAAGCAAAATGATAATTATTTTATCCTAAATTAGCTCAGAAAATATGCTGCCTTTGTTTCAAATTTATACATGAATTTGAAAAGAGCATAGCTATATTTTTCTTTTCTAATTCTTAAAGACTCTTGGAACAGTGGTGGGATTCAATCAGTTTGCACCACTTTTGAAGAACCAGTTGTTAACTTTCTGAGCAATTTGGTGAACTGGTTGTTGGAAGAAATCATTATGGCAGAGAACTGATTGTTAAATTATTTGAATCCCACCACTGCCTTGGACATAAAGAGTATAGAAAAGAATAGAAAGCATAAACAGAAAAATAATGAAAGGTATAAATATGAAAAGAAAAAGCTGATATGAGAAAGTAAGTTGAATTATCTAAAAAAAAACTACTGGGGATATTTATAAAAAGTACTTTATTTTTTAAAAGGAATTACACTTTTTGAACAGTTAGTCGTAACATTTTATAAAACATTGAAAATAAATAGAAACAATTGTATCAAATTCATAGACTGTAATACAGCACAGTAGTTTACTCTTTTCTAATTTCTGAGTATAAAAATATGTAGCATATTCATGAAGAAAAATATATATTGACCTTCAAAAATATTTCTTAGGAGCTTTTACTATTAGCTATTGCTCCAAGGGTAATATTATGAACCAGAATAACTGCATATTGCCTCACACCCCAGTGGAATAATATTCTAAAAATTGTTTCAAAGATATTTGTACTTTGACCATGATTAGGACATATTTACTGTCAAAACCATCTATTTAGTGTTCCCACACTGCAACAAATTATGAGCGTTCACCAATTATATTTTTTTAAACCATCATTTTCTTAATGCAAATAAACAAAATTTGTGTGTAGATGGTGAAGCCAAAGCAAACTATAGAAAAACTGTCAATCTAAACCAGAGGTATCAAACGCGCATCGTCATGGTGTCATCATGTGACGTATCACAACTTTTCCCCTTTTGCTAAACCAGGCATGGACATGTCTAGCAAATGCATCCAGACTGTGGATTCCTGCCAGTTCACACCAGTTCTATAGAACTGGTAGCAAACCACCGGTGATATCATAGTGACATCGTTTAACCAGTTCTGTCAGTATCAGTCCGTGGATGACGTCATCTGTTTTTTTGGATTTTTTAAATTGGGGGTGATTTTTGGGGAATTTTTTGCTGATTTATTTTTGCCGCCATCATGATTTTGGCCTGGGGGGGTTTAACTGCTTTCATATGTGCACCTTTATGAGTTCCTTCAGCCAGCTTGATGGGTTTTGAGTGTTTTTGATTGCCCAGGGTGTTTTCCTGTTTACCTGGGTTAATCTTCATCCCAGGTCTTTTGTCTTTCCTATCCTGGGAGTTAATTCTGCCATGAAAAAGGAAATGGAGAGCTCCAGGATAATTATTTTTAGCTGACTCAGAATAGAATAGAATAGAATAGAATAGAATAGAATAATAGAAAATAATAGAAAATAGATTAGAATAGAAACAGAAACTGAATTGGAAGGAACCTTGGAAGTCTTATAATCCAACACCCTACCTAGGCAGGAAACCCTACATCACTTTAGAAAATGCTTAAGAGCTCATCACACAGCTGATAATCCAAGAATCAAGAGCAAATAAATTCCAACTGAGGAGGCTGACAGTGAAAGAACAATGTGGAAACATCTTAAAGCTAAAGACTTGACAAATAAGTACTTGTGTGTAGCTCTTTCAATATATTATTCTTATGTAAGGTGTAAGTGCATGAATTTAAAAACTTTATTTCTGTACCTCTTCTTTATGCAGGTAATTCATTAGGGCACAGTGGTCAGTGACTTTGAATACAGGCAACACTTTCATTATTCTTATTAAGTATTTGTATTGCTCTTTTATTGTTTTCTTTACTTAGTTTAAACATGCCTGGGATAAACATATGTCCACCCTAAGGTAAAATACAGGAAATAGTATAAGGGCAGACTAGATGGACCATGAGGTCTTTTTCTGCCGTCTGTCTTCTATGTTTCTATGTTTATTCTTATATAAATGCATTAAATAATAAACTATCTTTTTGTATATCTTCTTTCTATAGGTCATTTATTAGGGCAAAGAAATCAGTGACATTGAATTGTCCATGACCAGCCAGTCACATAACCATGAAGTCATGCCCACTCAGTCACATAACTATGAAGCTACACCCACAAAATAAGCCACGCCTGGAGAACCAGTAGTAAAAAATTTAGAACCCATCCCTGGCCGCAGGCTGCGAATTTGACAGCCCTGATCTAAACCTTTATAGAATTAAATCAGGATTTTATTCCTATATGAATGCCTTTTGTGGATAATATTCCTGGGGGGAAATATTAAATATGTTATATAATCTAAAGTCTGAGCAGCTGCTGAGATAATTAGAAGTTCTGATCAGGGCCAGTTTAAGGAATTTAAGAACCTGAACAACATCAGTTTGTAAGTTTCTTTCTGCCATAGTCACAGCCCTAACCTAACATGCCTGTTTTTCTCTTATTTTGTTTGCCAGGTTTTATGCACACAGGCTGCTCAGAAAAGGAGGCAGAAAATGAGAAGTCAGCCAGAATCATAGCAAGCAAAGCTGGTGAAAAGACTGACAGCAAAAGCAGTTAAAAGGCAAAGGATAGAGAAGAGAGGCATGTAGGAATTAGGTGGGAAAAACATAATAAACTTTATAAAATAAACATTTTATAGACATAAATGCCTGGAGCCCAATTCAGCTGAACCTCTATACATCAATAAAACTGAGCAGATCAGGCCTGTTAATGCATAAATGTATTTCACATCTGTTGTAAAGTAAACAGCAGTGGGGAGTGATCAGGAATGAAATAATCTTGAGGAAGTCCCTGTGAAAATAATCTTGCTAAAGGCAGTGGAAAACTTCTCCATAGGAAGAACAGTTCAATGGTAAAGCTATTACCTAGTAATTCTTTCACTTGAAGGGTTCCAACTAAGTTACAAGCATGGGTCAATTTGACTCCTTACATTAAACAGGAGTGGAAGTCAGTGACATAAATGATCCTATCTGATTGTATGATTCTTCTGCAAAGAACCCATCAAGTTTTGTTATGTGTGGGGAATAGAGGACGGGAACAGAGGGGTTAGGTTTACTTTTTCCTACATCTTTTTAAAGACTTTTCTACATTATTTCAGCGAATATATATCATTTTGACTGCAGTAGGTAAACTGACTCTAATCTAGCACCAACTGAGAAATATCTGTCTCTGCCTAATGGACTGAAAAGTTATTGGAAAGTTATGTTGATGCAAAGGTGCTATATTTTCTTTAGGGCATGAATGTACTAGTGCTTACATCTTTCTAAAGAATAATCAAGGGTAAATGCAGCAAATGATAATAATAAAGAGAAAGAGGAAAATAATGGATAAACTATATAATAGTGTGATAGGTTAGTTGTCATTTAAAAAAATATTTGGAATTGGATAAATCATATCAACACAATACATCATTATGGTGTGCTGTTATTTCTTTAGGTGAAGGTTTGAAGGGATAGTTCAGCTCAAAGAAGATGAAATTAAATTACTCTATCGAACCATTGACTATCAGTTTGAAGTCTTGAATCAAATTAATGTTCCAGTGCTTTTTTGCCTTTGCAGATTTACAAACATTGTTTCAGCTTTGCTTCCGTTAATAGACAAAACCGAAAGGCATAACATGAGTGATGTGATCACTTTTAGCATTGTTGCAATTTTAAGCATTGTTTAGCACTCCCTCTTATCACACTGCTTGGAGGCAGAATAGGACAACTTGCTCCAGTCATCTTATACTGGTCAAGTCACCGCAGTAACGTGCAGCAGGTACCTTGCTTGTGCGGGAAGGGAAAGAGGGGGCACAGGGGAGAAAAAGAGCAGAAACACTGGTGCTTGCCCCGAAGGTTGCTACTCTCAGCCCATTTTTTTTTTCAATTTGTGATAAAGTGGGATCAAAGCAAACAGGCTGATCCCAGTAATCCACAAGGTATTCTTCATTGACTGGCAAGGAGAATGTCGCTAGATCAATTAGGTATTCTTTCTGGCTAAGTAAATAGCCTCAGGGAAATCAGCAAACCCTTTTAAAACAAAGCCACCAAAGACCACCCAAGCTCACCATTTCCCCTTCCAGCCCTGCACGTTTGGCAATGCCAGGAAGAAGCAGTGGCAGCAGGCCTCTTCTTGTAGATGTCCTGTCCCCTCATCTTGGATCTTCTACCCGAGTGTGCCGTGTTGCTCCACGGATTGACTGATGGGCCTGGCTCAGGCAAACCTCAAAGAATTCTAACTTGAGAAAGTTCAACGCTAAAGCAAGACCAAACCTGCTGCAATTCTGTTGTTCCCCTCTTGACTTATCCCATGTTGAGTTGTCCCATGGTAAGTAGGCTGGGGTGGGTCAGCCAGAGACAGATGGACAGGGTGAGTTTTCATAGACCCACTTGGAGATATATTTCTGCTCCTGCCTCAGTCTCCTTCTCCTTCTATAATTAGGCAAGTTCCTCTGGTGGAGAGAGAGAAAATAGCTAGAGCGATCATATTCCTCTTTAGAAAACATGGCTTTCTGATTGCTTTTTGATTCTCAAGTTCACACCTTTTATTTTCATCCTGCGTATGTCTTGTAATATAGATTGTTAAAATCCTCACTTGTACATGTAAAAAAATGACAGGAAGTAGATTCTTTCATCTTTTTTAAAATAAAATCTCACTTAAAACATTTTTGTATGTATTTATTTATTTTAGAAGAAAAGCTTTCTAAATTGGAGTTGAATATTCTGACTTGGTTCTGCAAAAAGTCTGTATAGATCAGTGGTTCCCAAACTTTTTTTGCCCATGCCCCACCTAAGCATCTCCAAAATCCTGATGCCCCCTCCCCTGTGCAGTGATGGGCTCCTATGGGTACGGTCAGGAACGCAGTACTGGTAGCAAAATTTGGAGCTCCATCCCAGAGCACCCAATTTGCACTGAAAGATGTTGAAACAAAATGCATAAGCCACACCCACAGTGTGGTAGTAAAGTTTTTGGTAGCCCATCACTGCCCCCGTGACATATAATTCTTACTATTCAAAAAGTGAACTCCTACTCATGTGGATGAAGCAATAAACTTGGTTTAAACAAGGTTCCAATTGCCCCTATTAAAAATCAAATTGCCCCCTCTGTGAGGCTTAGGCCCCACATTGTGAACCAGGGGTATAGATACTTTGCTGGATAATTTGTAAATTGCTGTGCTTCCTTTTTTTCATCCTGCTATTTCTCCCTTAAAAGACATGCAATTACAAAAAATATTTAATGATCGTAATAAAACCCTAGGTTGAAAATGTGTTGGATTAAAGCCAATATTTCTGAAAGATTTAATACTGTACTCTTTCTTCCCCATGCCCCCCTCCGAAATGAAAAATATAAGTGCTTTGATGTTTTCCCAATATCCCCAGCTTGAAGCTTGAATCATTTGCATTGCATGTAGTTACCTTCAACATTCAAAGCACAAATCCATATTGAATCTTGCTACCACAGAGTTTCAGATTTGAATTACATACAGACTGATTTTCACATCCTCTTTTCAGATAATTTTGATACTTATAGTTCTTATATCAATAGAGTAGTGTGATCATGGAATATTGAAATAAAAACAGGCAAGCGATGCCATCTCAGTACATTTCAGATTCTGGAGAAGGAGAAACATACAAGTAAAAAGAAAAACATTAGGACAGGGGATGGAAGGCACTCTGGTGCACTTATCCATGCCCCTTACTGACCTCTCAGGAATCGGGAGAGGTCAACATTGGATAGTCTAAGGGTAAAGTTTTGGGGGTAAGGTGATGATACTACAGAGTCTGGTAGTGAGTTCCATGCATCAACTAAAGTCGTATTTCCTAAAGTCGTATTTCCTGCAGTCAAGTTTAGAGCGGTTTACTTTACGTTTGTATCTGTTTTGTGCTAATGTGTTGTTGTGTTGAAGCTGAAGTAGTCATTGACTGGAAGGACATTGTAGCAGATGATTTTATGGGCTATGCTTAGGTCATGTTTAAGGTGATGTAGTTCTAAGCTTTCTAAACCTAGGATTGTAAGTTTAGTTGCATAGGGTACGTTGTTGGGAGTGGACAATTGGAGAGTTCTTCTAGTAAAGTATCTCTGGACTTTTTCTAGAGTGTTTATGTCAAAATGCAGTGTGGGTTCCAGACAGATGAGCTGTATTCAAGGATTGGTCAAAAGAAGTTAAAATAAATGCAATAAGCAGAGCTATAGTGATACATTTTGTATACTTACATAGGAGCACTTCCTTTCAATCTGCTGTGATGAACAATGGTAGAAGTCTATTTTCTGGTGTATGTTCATGCTTATGGGTTTTTCAGTACTGTACATACATTTATAACCCTTAGCTTTACCCTCCCTTCTGTATTGAAATTGAATGTTCAATCACAAAGTTGTCACTTAATTATTTATGTCACCAAAATATATGTGTGGGAATGGTGAGAAATTCCTGCTCCCCGCAATGAGTGTAAGAGATCAGTCAATGAGAATGGCTAATAATGTAATTAACCCTTAACTTTTTCTCACACATAGATAGCTTCTCATTCTGATGGTGCTCCGGGAATCTTTGGTCTTGTCCAAAGTTTGGATCATTATGTTTCATTAATAAGTTAATGATATGTGTTTCATTATTTTTAGTTTTCTTGTACACTCTCACTTAATGGGCCATTGATTTCAACAAACAACCAATAGCACTTAGCAATAGCACTTATATACTGCTTCATAGTGCTTTACAGCCCTCTCTAAGTGGTTTACAGAGTCAGCATATCACTCCCAACAATCTGAGTCCTCATTTTACCCATCTCAGAAGGATGGAAGGCTGAATCAAGCTTGAGCCTGGTGAGATTTGAACTGCTGAACTGCCACCAGCAGTCAGCAGAAGCCGCTTGCAGTACTGCACTCTAACCACTGTGCCACCAAAGCTCATCATCATCAACAACAAAAACCCCACGGGAATGAATGATGTTGATTTGGAACTCAGGAAAAGAAGGGAAACCTCAAATGAATGTTTTTCCTACAGGCAAAACAGGCAGGAAAGGTTTATGGTACCTTCCAGATGTGTTGAATGGAAAATAAGTATGACTGCCAAAATATATAGGGAAGAAAAGAGTGGAAGAGGCTGAAGAATACCCAAAAATAAAAGGAACGGCAGATGATGCCAATCAGTTCCTTGATTGTGCAGTTCCTAGTTATTAATTGTCTTAAAAGATTCCAGACAAACCTATTTAAATATGAAAGGCCTGCTTTCTAAATTCAGCTATACACATTAAAATGGCCAGACAGATGCACTCTCATTTTGATATTAATGGTATGATTACAGTGTATTTCAATATTCAGTTTTTCTCCTAGCATTTATGTACAATAATGCTAAGTGTTCTGCAGTTAAAGCAGTCCTTCTGATCAGCAATTTGTAAATCCAGTTTAATTTAATTTTATTCATTACTTTTGCTATTAAACTACAATCAATAGGAATTAAATGGGACTGTCTAGTAAACTGAGACAGTTTAGTATATTCTGTATCATGCGATAGAATTGTAACATAATATATATTTTACATTAATAACACTTAATATTGTAGTAGTGTTATGAAGAATTATTAACTCCAGCTGCTGAGCAGTACTGGGGAAAACCCTGTTGCTTTGTAAAGTAAAGGGCTAAGTTATAAAAATGACTTTCTTTGCTTCTTTTCATGAGCTAAATTTATTTTGGGGATGCCCAAATGGTAGCAATGGTACGGTATACAGAAATCCCAACTACACAATATATTTGGAAATAATTTTAAAAATTCATTGAAATGTAGAGCTGCTGTTCATTTTGTACAGGAACAATCAAATGTTTTATTCATGGCTGCAGTAAAATTGATGGAAGTATTAATGCAGAAGAGCAATTTACAAAGTTGTTAGTTTGAGCATCATGGAAAAAATATGGAATCCAAATTGTACTTGACATTTCAGCAAGACGAATGTGGTATCCATTTTCTTGGCAGACAGACAAGAATTGGATATAACCTAGTAGGTATTTTTTGTAAATATTTCAAGAAATCTGGCTGTAAGGTGTATAGTTCATAAGTACCATGAACTTCACAGGCTTTATACTCTTCTAAGTGTGTATTAAATTTCTGAATGACATGTTTTAGAAATTTAGTCTTTTATCAATTGTTTTCATTAACCTAATTCTAATCCCCCATCATAAATATGATGAAAACATTTGAACACTATGATTTTTCCAATCCATTACAGCAGATTCTAATTTATAGTAAAGTATCTTGATGTCCAGTACAAATCTTTTAAGAGAATATACCACACTAAAAATCCTCTTTATTCACTTATAAATTTTGCAAATTAATTCCCAAAATAACTCCCTTTCGCTTTGTTTGTCATGTCATGTTCATTTATTCACTATTCCAGTTAAGTTGCCTCTTTCAAGAAATACTTGATTTTGGTAAGAGACATTTTCTTTTGCTCAGTATTATATCCGGGCCTGTTACGGCTGTTAATGCTCTAGTGATGTTGTCACTACTGCCATATCATACTGCCATATGACACATGGGTCATCAATATACAATCATAGTTCCCTTTCATTTCTTTTTCCCGTCAGAGCCTCTGAAAGATGCAGTATTTTGCAATGGATATATTTTTCTGGAGACAGGGCAGACTTTGGAAGCTTCTGTAGCTAGGTTCCACAGTGACAATGACATCATTTTTTAAAGTCTCTTTTCATGATTTGTTAGGTAGGTAGGAGCCCTGGAAACAGACCAAACTTCTTATGACTGAATTGACAAATACTTCTAACTTGAATTATCCCTAGACACAATTTGTGGCTTTAAAAGCCAATCAAATGATACTCAAATCCTTAGCCTTTGTTTTATTCTACTACTACACAATTAGCCCACTAAGAAACATCCATTGTGTGATGATATATTTTTTTAATTTGCTTACTTTCTAAGTATGAAAAATGTCCACAAAGTAATCTACTTAATATATTTAGGCCATACAGTGGTACCTCTACTTAAGAACTTAATTTGTTCCGTGACCAGGTTCTTAAGTAGAAAAGTTTGTAAGTAGAAGCAATTTTCCCCATAGGAATCAATGTAAAAGCAAATAATGTGTGCAAACCCATTAGGAAAGAAATAAAAGCTCGGAATTTGGGTGGGAGGAGGAGGAGGAAGAGGAGGAGGAGGAAGACAGTCGTTGTCGAAGAAAAGGGTTAGGCTAGGGGAATCAAAAAAATCCAAAACTTTAAGGCTTAAAACAAAAAAGGTGGTGTTCTCTTAATCAAAATTTCTGCTATCAGTTTTCCAGAACTGGTCAGAACTTGCTGAATCTCATCTGGAATTGGCACCAAAACTCTGCTAAGCATCTTAAGAGCTGCCTTACCCTGATGTGGCTTGTACAAATTACTCATTCAAAGGCACTTTGTGAATATTTTCCCTCCCCTACTTGTAATGGATTACTCTAATAGTTTCAATATCTAAAATAATTTTCTAAGCATGAGTGGTATAGGAGTCTTGTCCAACTCTTCCAATCATTTACTGGAACTGTTGGTTAAAGCTTTAAGGGCATGCAAAATATCTTGAGCAGGATCATTGCTAGAATTGCATTTTTATTATAGCATGAATGCTCCATCAGGTCAAAGCAAAGCTACCTTTGGACAGACCTAATTGCATTATTTTAATTGAAGACCTAGACATTTACTATGATAAGGGAGATGCATAGGGAACAGGATATCCTGCCTTAGATGCTAAATACAGTGGTACCTCTACCTAAGAACGCCTCTATTTAAGAACTTTTCTAGATAAGAACCGGGTGTCCAAGAACTTTTTGCTTCTTCTTAAGAACCATTTTCTACTAAAGAATCCGAGCCAATAAGCTAGATATTCTTATTATTTTGGTTTTTTCACATATTTTGCCAAATGTTTTGCCTGGATTTGGCATTTTTATTCACCTATCAAGTCCTTCTCAGGGACCTGACACCAGCAGATGTGGAAGTTTTATGGTGTTAAAAATACAGTGGTATCTCTACTTAAGAACTTAATTCTTTCCTTGGCCAGGTAGAAAAGTTTGTAAGTAGAAGCAATTTTTCCCACAGGAGTCAATGTAAAAGCAAATAATGCATGTAAACCCGTTAGGAAAGAAATAAAAGTTCCGAAATTGGGTGGGAGGAGGAGGAGGAGGAGGAGGAGGGGGAAGAGGACAGTCACTGCCAAAGGAAGAAGGTGAGGGGAGGGGAATAAAAAAAAATCAAAACTTTAAGGCTTAATGCTCCGGGAGGCAACCTCGCGTCAGGTGTATGGGAAGCAGCGTGAGGGAGTCACCACACTGAAGTGGTTTATTCTCTCTCCAAGCGCCCAGAGAAAGGAAAACGCTTTGTTCACTCTGGGCTGCCCAGAGCGAAGGCAGCATTTCTTTTCTCTGGGCGCTGGCAGAGGTTTATTCCCTATCCAAGTGCCCAGAGAAAATAAAATCATTAATTTGCTCAGGACTGCCAAAGCCTCCTTAAGTGCCACTGAAAGGCTCCTCTTGTAGCCCAAAAAAAGCCTGAGATGGCCAGGATTAAAGGGGGAATGGCAGGAAACTGGCCGGGCCTTCCTGTCGCTCTCAAATTTCCTGGGAAATTAAGTAGAAAATAGTTCTTAAGAAGGGGCAAAAAAATCTTGAACACCTGGTTCTTATCTAGAAAAGTTCTTAAGTAGAGGCGTTCTTAGGTAGAGGTATCACTGTACTGTCACAGGATGTAAGTTATTACAAGTAAAGCAGCTCTTTTGCAATTGACTGGTGGTGATTTTTTCAATGGTATAGTATATGGCAAGTGCCAGTCTATTTGCATTCTAAACAGAACACTATAACTTCCAGAGAACATCCTTATTTTCTTTGACTTTCTCTATTTGATGGTCCCATTAGTTCTTACTTGCTGGTAAATTATATTTCTTGCAGATCTTGCAATGCATCATTGTTGCTACTTTGTCATGCCATTGTCTGTCTGTCTATCAATCTAAATCTATCATATAATCTATTGATCTATGATTATATAACAGTTATATATCAGTATATAGCTGAACAACATTCTACTTTTGTTTTGCTTGATATTATTACACCATTAGTTTGGGGTTTTGTTTTGTTTTTAATCAGTAATGAGAAGATGGAAAATTTTGCTTTTAAATTGTCTATTTGGCACAAGCATCAACACTCATTTAAAAAAAATTCCTGTTTTAACCTGATAACCTTAGTATTTTTTTTAAGCCTCTTTTTTAAAGACTTTAGTATTTTTTTTTAAGCCTCTCTAGTTCCGGGAGGACAAGCAGCAGCCACATCACAAAGCAACAGCAATTGACATTAATTGGTGTCCTAGTTGACAGTATCAACAGAAACACCAAAGAGTAAAATCATATAAGCATTAAATGACCAACTTGCTCACAGAAAAAAAAATCTATAGGTCATATTGGGACACGGTAGAACTGACCCTGGGCTTCTAAAATCAAGGTAAAAGATATATAAGAACTTAGCAATTAGAGCTTTCAGGCTAACATCTTTCATAGACACTCTGGTATCTCTGCTGTTTCTTTCTCCCCTTTTAAATAGCTATCAAAGCATACTATGTTAAAATTATTTACAAATAAGTGCCATTTAGAAACATATATAGACATTGATTCAAGAAATAACTGAATTAAAACACAAGGCACTTGTTTGCCACAAAAAGATAAAAGTTTTCCTGTGCAGTATGTCCAACTCTAGGGCATGGTGCTCATCTCTTGGCAGAGAGAGCCAACATTGTCTGAAGACAGTTTCCATGATTGCCCACAAGATCATATGCTGCAACGTTCTACCTGTCAATGACTACTTCAGCTTAAATTGCAACAACACAAGAGCATGCAACAGATTCAAACTTAATATTAACTGCTCCAAACTTGACTGTAAAAAATATGACTTCAGCAACCGAGTTGTCGAAGTGTGGAACTCATTACCTGACTCAGTAGTGTCAACCCCTAACCCCCAACATTTTTCCCTCAGACTATCCACGATTGACCGCTCCAGGTTCCTTAGAGGTCAGTAAGGGGTGTGCATACGTGCACCAGTGTGCCTTCCGTCCCCTGTCCAATTGTCTCTCCATAACTCATTTATCTTTTCTTCCTTTCAAATATGTTCACCTATACTTTTATATCTTTTCTTCTATTCTTTTCTTTATTTATATTATTACATATAATAATAATAATAATAATAATAATAATAATAATAATAATAATAATAATAATAATAATTTATTGGATTTGTATGCCGCCCCTCTCCGTAGACTCGGGGCGGCTAACAACAATGATGAAAACAGCATGTGACAATCCAATAATAAAACAACTAAAAACCCTTATTATAAAACCAAACACATACACAGACATACCATGCATAACTTGTAATGGCCTAGGGGGAAGGAATATCTCAACTCCCCCATGCCTGGCAGTATAAATGAGTCTTGAGTAGTTTACGAAAGATAGGGAGGGTGGGAGTAATTCTAATCTCCGGAGGGAGTTGGTTCCAGAGGGCCGGGGCCGCCACAGAGAAGGCTCTTCCCCTGGGGCCCACCAAACGACATTGTTTAGTCGACAGGACCCGGAGAAGGCCAACCCTGTGGGACCTTATCGGTCGCTGGGATTCGTGCGGTAGCAGGCGGTTCCGGTGGTAGTCTGGTCCAAAGCCATGTAGGGATGTAAAGGTCATGACCAACACTTTGAATTGTGACCGGAAATTGTGATCGGCAGCCAGTGCAAGCCACGGAGTGTTGAGGAAACATGGGCGAATCTTAGAAGCCCCATGATGGCTCTCACGGCTGCGTTCTCTATATATTTTCTTCAATGTGTATTATGTATTGGTATAAATAAATAAATAAATAAATAAATAAATAAATAAATAAATAAATAAATAAATAAATAAATAAATAAATAAATAAATAAATAAATAAATAAATAAATAAATAAATAAATAAAATAAATAAAATAAATTAAATAAATTAAATAAATTAAACAAACAAACAAACAAATAAACAAATAAATAAATAAATAAAGTTGCACAGGAAATGTTGTTACCTCCCCACCAATGTGGTACCTAGTAAATGCCCATTTGCATGCTTTAAAACTCCTGGTGGGGGTGAGAGGTGGGGCAAGACATGAAAGCTCACTCATTGTACAGAGTTCAGGTCTTGAACCCAAGCTGTCAATTGTCCAGATGACAACTCAGCATCTTTAATCACTGACCTGAACAACCTCTTCTTTTACAAGAAAGCTACCAATATTCACTGAGGAAAATGACATGTACGGAAAGTGTACTACAAGTACTGTAGTTATGGGCTTAAAATCTGGTAACTCAATTTGTTTTGACAAACTGCTTAGAAGGAGATCTTTAATTATCAATCTGGGTGATATATATGATATTATTTGTTATAATATACCCATGTTGGTGAACCCATGACATGCTTACCACAGGTGGCATGCAAAGCCATATCTGAGGGCACGCAAAACATTGCCTTATGTCAGTTTCAGTGTGCATGTGCATGATCTTCTAGAAGGTGGGGGGAGGCTGTTTTCATCCTCCCAGTTTTCAGGAAAAACCTCTGGAGCCTGTGGATTGCAAAAAAATGGACCAAGCTATCGTGCACACATGCACCCTTTTGGCACTCAAGCAAAAAAAGTTTCACCAACACTATAATATATTATACTACTCTACTATAAAGTATGATTGCTTTTTTCTTAGCACTACTGTTATATTTTGGCAATCACATCATGACATAGATACCACCTAATAGAACATTTTGAATACAGTGGAACCCCGACATAAGAGCTGCTCTACTTATGAGCAACTCGAGATAAGAGCTGGGAGGGGAGAGATATTTTTGTTCTACTTACAAGCCCAAATTCGAGATACGAGCGCCAAGGAGCTGTCTCCTGAAGCCGAACGCTAACTTCCACGTTCGGCTTCAGGAGACAGCTGCGAAGCGGCGCGCGTGTTTTAAAAGGTTGCAGCCAGCCTGGGGGGCTCGGGGGGTGCTTGCAGCCGGCCTGGGGGGCTTGCCAGCACCCCCCCGAGCCCCCCAGGCCGGCTGCAACCTTTTAAAACACGCGCGCGGCTTCGCAGCTGTCTCCTGAAGCTGAACGCGGAAGTTAGCTCTTTTTCTTTCTCTCTTTTACCTTCCCTTCCTCTATTTCTTCTTTTCTTTCTCCTTCCCACCTTCTTCCCTCCCTCCCTCCCTTCACTCATTCCTCTCTTACTCTCCCCTTTCATAAGTTTCCTTGCTTCCTTCCTCTGTTCCTGTCCCTTCCCTCTTTCCTTCCTTCCTTCCCACCCTCCGTCCATTCATTTATCCCATTCCTCTCTTGATCGCTTAAAGCCGGTCCCTGGTGCAAAAAGGGTTGGGGACCTCTGTCCTACAGGATTGGGTGGCAGAGAAGTTGAACATATGTAAATTTAAAAGTTTAAGAAAGTTTACAAGTTAAGTGAAAGAAACTTCATTATTCATTTATATGTACATGTACATTTCTTCATTAAAAACTTGTCTTTCTGCATAATTTAGACTAACTTTGTGAGTTTTTTGAGGGCTGGAACCAATTAAAATTATTTACATTAATTCCTATGGGGAAAAGTCGTTCGAGATAAGAGCTGCTCGACTTAAGAGCCCAGGTCCGGAACGAATTAAACTCGTATCTCGAGGTACCACTGTACTTTTTTTTAAAATTGTAGGTTGAAGTCAATTTAATTCACTTTTTCTCATGACTCTTTTCATTGATTCACTCTAATTACTTCTCAAATTTTATCATATAATTTTTAGTTTGTTTCATTTTCACATCGCATTTCAAAAACAATTGATGACAATCTCAACTTTGTAAAAATGTTTCAAATTGTGTCATCTTTCTCAAAGTTCCCTCTTTTGAGATTGCTTTTAGTTTTCCGGTTATTTTCAGATATTTCCTCCTTCATTGAGCAATTTCTATTGTATTGTCAATATGTTTTCTGAAAATATGCAGGTAACATTAACATCTGTTGTCATTATTTACTATACTTACCCTTGGAGTAAAAAGTATTTGAGGATGATACCGATGGTGAGATTGCTGGACTTAGCCTTGCTTTAGAAATTTGTTAACAAATCTTGTCCTATAGTATGTCCTTCCAGATCCCTTTCTTCTTTTGTTACTTTGTAGTATAACTACCTATTAAGTAAATTAACTATATCTGCTCCTTCTATAATTATTGTTCTGCTAGTCAAAATATTATATTATTTATAACAGGAAATTTGTTTACGGTACATAGATTATGATTGGGAAATGCCAGTCTGTCTCTGTTTTTTTCAATTTTGCAAAATTTGGATTTTTATTCTTGGCGCCCCCCACCCCCATGTCTCCAGATTTTTATATGAAATTGGAATCAGGGCAATTTGGAATAGTAAATTTATTTAAGTAGTATATTCATTTGGGTTGCATTTGTCCTTGTTTAACACATGGACAAGTGTAGTGTTAAAAGTTTGCCTCCTTTTCTTTTTTTCAAGTTTAAAAATCTTCAATCTTTATCCTTTATCTATTCTAATTGTTGAGAGAAACAGTTAAGGATAGGAAAAGAAAATACAAGGCAAGCTCCTGGAAAGGAAGTTGAGATTATTTCTCAATGTGGGCAGCTAACAAATTGGAGTTGTGAGTCAGTGGAGTTGACTCACAACTGAGTTCTTTGTCATCAACATGTTTGTGTATACTGGAGACAGTATTCTAATTGCTTTTTCTTTTGTTATGAATGCTGTTGTGGCTCAATTTGAGGACTGAGGGAAATGTATGTGTGTTTTTGTTTTTCTAATTTGGCCCTAGCCTTGGTGATCAGATTCAGTCCTTTATCTAATTGGTGTGTCATATGACAAAATACTTTGTATAACTTTGTTATACAGTATTTTCTAAATAAGAATCCGGTTTTATGAATGGACAACATTATACATCCTTTTGAATGAGACATAATTATCCTAAGCTAAATGTCCATGGAGATCCTCAGTCATCCATGTTATAGCTGTCCCAAAGGTGCTTTTTCAAGAGGCAATGGGATTTTCTGGTTTTCTTTGAAATTGTTTCTCTTTTTATTCAAGAAGCTGAGAAGTGAAACATCTTCACAGTCCCATTGTTTCTTGAAAAAGCACCTTTGGGTTTCCCTAAGCTATGCCTGGGGCCCAATTTGTGTGGAGAGAATGTTTGTTTGTTTGTTTGTTTGTTTGTTTGTTTGTTTGTTTGATTGATTTTTATCCTGCCCCTTTTTGTGGACACGTGGCGGCTTACAACATATGAAAAAATACAGTTCTGAAATCCAATAAAACTAAAACAGTCTAAAAACCCAATTTAATCTAAAAACAGTCATATTCAGTCCACAAACATACTTTACATTCAGCTATTTAATATCTACATGAAACCACTTGGTGAGATCATCCAAGGGCATGCCACTTGGTGAAACCACTTGATGAGATCATCCAAGGGTAAGATATCATCAGTATGCGGATGATATCCAGTTGTACATCTCCACCCCATGTCCAGTCGGTGAAGCAGTAGAAGTGATGTGCTGGTGCCTGGAGGCTGTGAGGGTCTGGATGGGTGTCAACAGGCTCAAACTCAACCCTGACAAGACGCAGTGGCTGTGGGTTTTGCCTCCCAAGGACAATTCCATCTGTCCATCCATTACCCTGGGGGGTAAATTATTGACCCCCTCAGAGAGGGTTCACAACTTGGGCGTCCTCCTCAATCCACAGCTAACATTAGAGCACCATCTTTCAGCTGTGGCGAGGAGGGCGTTTGCCCAGGTTCGTCTGGTGCACCAGTTGCAGCTCTATTTGGACCGGGAGTCACTACTCACAGTCACTCATGCCCTCATCCATAGTTCCCTCTAAGCTGAGCAGTGAGCAATCGCTCACTTAAAAATCATCATCAACTCAGAGTTTTCCAAACCTGCCCAGAAGCCGAGAGGGAAAGAGTGAGAGGGAAGGAGAGAGAGAGGGAGAGAGAGAAACATATAGAAAAAAGAGAGGAAGGAAAAGAGAAAGAAAAAGAATGGGAGTAAGGAAGAGAGAAAGAAAATCAAAATCTAGTTTGAAACTAGCTCAACTATTTAAGTGGCATTTTGATATTGATAGAGTTGCCCTATTATGAGCTCACTGTTATAGACACACAGTACAGTATTTTATTTTGAAATTCTCGGAGGCAAAACAGGGTGGGGTTTTTGTTTGTTTGTTTGTTTGTTTGTTTGTTTGTTTGTTTATTATTTCTGTGCCACCCAGTCCCGAAGGGACTGCCGCTCAGACACTATACTTTTCCGCCCACCCCAAAAAAAAATTAGAGGGAAAACTGCCCTCATCACCTCGAGGTTTGACTACTGCAACACTCTCTACATGGGGCTTCCTTTGAAAAGTGTTCGGAAACTTCAGATCATGAAGAACGCGGATGCAAGAGGCATCGTGGGGCTTCCAAGATCTGCCCACGTTTCGCCAACACTCCGTGATCTGTACTGGCTGCCGATCACTTTCCGGTCACAATTCAAAGTGTTGATTATGACCTTTAAAGCCCTACATGGAATCGGACCAGAATATCTCCGAGACTGCCTCCTGCTGCAGAAATCCCAGCGGCCGATTAGGTCCCACAGAGTTGGCCTTCTCTGGGTCCTGTCGACCAAACAATGTTGGCTGGTGGGACCCAGGGGAAGAGCCTTCTCTGTGGCGGCCCCAGTCCTCTGGAATCAACTCCCTCCGGAGATTCGAACAGCCCCCACACTCCTCGCCTTCCGTAAAATGCTGAAGACCACTTTGGTCACCAGGCGTGGGGACAATTATCACCTTCCCTCCCCCTACTGTATGATAGATCAGGTTGGATGTGTATGATTGCATAGTTAGGGATTTTAATATGTTATTAATGCTTTCTTAAATTGTTTTAATTTTTTATTATTGGATTTGTAATGAATTTTATTACTGTTATGCTGTGAGCCGCCCTGAGTCTTCGGAGAGGGACGGCATACAAATCTAATAAACTATAAACTATAACTGTACATTCATTCATAGGCAGGGGCTGTAAATATTAGTGTCCCCAAGCTTGTCGGCACAGTTGCATCTTCAAATTCTTATGAAAGGCAAGGAGGGTGGGAGCAGTACAAATCTCTGGGGGGAGCTGATTCCAGAGGGCCAGAGCCCCCATAAAGAAGGCTCTTCTCCTAGGCCCCACCAAGCAACATTGTCTAGTTGACGGGACCTGGAGAAGGCTGACCTTGTGGGACCTGACTGGTCACTGAGGCTCATGGGGCAGGTTCTCTGCCTATTCTTAAGGATTTTTTTTCTTCTCCTTTTGAGGGATAATCCTTTGGGATATGTTTTATTCTGGGTAGGATATTCTTTTCTGGGGTCGTGTGTCCCTTTTCATATTACTTACAAGAAAGATGATTTAAAATAAATTGCTACTCCATTTTTCCCCTCAGATGTTCTATATACCTGACCAGCAGTGGGTTGCTCCCAATTCTGCTATAGTTCGTGAACCGGTAGCAGCAGCAGCAGTGGGAAGCTCTGGCCACTTGCCCGGGATGCTTCTGCACATGTGCAGAAGCGTCACGCGTGCGTATGAGCATGAGATCCAGTAATGATGAGATTTAGAACCCACTACTGTTCCTGACCTAACTTTTTCTCTTTTAACAAACTGTCACAGTCTCTTATAAACAAACAATATTAACTTTACATGGTTGGAGCTTGTTAAAAAAAAAAATCTGTTTGTAGGTAAATTAAATTCATGTGGTTTAACGTGATTAATGTTGTTTATTTTATGTCAGTTGCAGTTTAATTTCAATTTGATGCTGCAACTATACTTAGTTTCCCCTCTGCTTCCTCTCCATTTTTTTTCCAAGTGCCAGAAACATCTTTATCCACTGAGTTCTGAGAAATTAGTCTGCCATGTAAGACTCTGTGGTTTTCCTGATGGTTATTCTTTCATTTCCAGAAAAACGGTGAATACTAATGAGATTCTCCATCTGTATCAAATTTATTTGGTTCATAATAAGCCTGTAAGAAATGCAAATTCTTTCCTTTTTTCTCAACTTTCTAGGGACACATCTTGAAATATCTGGATTTGCTTCTCTTCTATAGCTAACGATATCATAATCTGCTATTTTGGAATAGCATTTTTTTTGTTCAGTTGTATAAAAATCTTATAAGAATGCCCTAAGGCTCTTTACTTCTTTGTGCAGATATGGAATTTATCCTAAAATGTGTTCAATATATGAAAATCTCCATCTATTTTTTAAGTAATCCTGCATCAAAGCTTTAAGATTTTCTTTTCAAAAATCTTCTGGGAAACTTTAGAATCTTTAGAAATTGTCTTTGAAGAAATTCTAAAGTACCCATTGACCTTTCCACAGTTGTTTCAGACCTTCCCACTTTCTTTGTAACTCTGGAATTTGTTGACTATTGATTTAAACAATCTAATTTAAATTTTTAATCTCAGATATTAAAGTCTGTTCCCATATTCTCCATTTTTATTTAAAAATAAGTTTTTGTATCTTATTCTTTACCATATGTTGTAATTGTTTAAAAGTTTTTGCTCAGTCCTGACTTTAGTCTTGTCCGTTTCTTGAACATATTGAGAATATTTGAAACTGATTCTCCATCTCATCCCTCTTCTTCCTCTCTCATATCATTATTTGACCGTTGTTCCTGTTCACAAATTGCATTAATAATCCAAATTTTGATCTAATTGCTACATGAGCTCAACAGAATCTAATTTTGCCAGTACTTTTAATTCTGGAGTCCATCTTAATTAAAGAGTTTTTATGAAAAGAGTTCATCTCATCACCATATTATTATTACAGTCAGATCCCATCTCTTCTTGTTATTCGAAGTGGGTGAATCATAGGAAAAAGAAGTAGAAATAATTGCATTTCTAAAAATGTAATACATAGGAATAATAATCCAATGAATAATAATTTCAATCCTTGTACCAAATGGGAAGGGTAGGGGAAATTATCAACATCAACCATCTGGTATGCAGTTTTGAAGACACATTTGTGTGAGTGCTAGATGGTGAAAAATGGTGGGAAGACTCAAAATCCCCTGGCTGAAGGTTTTTTTAAACTAAAATACCTAGAAGTTAGTAAAAATATCACAAACTTCTGTTCATGACAGACGATTTCCATCAGCTGCCACTGTCCCATTTCAACAATCTTTTGACTATATCATTGAATTTAATGTTTTGTGACAATTAAAATTATTCAAATAAATTACATCAGCAACAAAAATCGCAATTTTATTTTCTTTCTTTATAAACCATCTTTTATACTTTCTAAAAGAGATTCAAAACTAAGAATAAAGCTATCATTGTATTGAACAACTAGGTTTCCTAGTTGACAATATAGTATGTCAGTCCCAAAATGAAGATCATACCAAGAAATCAACTCCGCACTGAGACAAAAACTATTTTGATTAAGACTGGCTGAATCTTAACAGAATCCCTCAAGTGTGATTATGGTTTCTTCTTTTTCTTATATTATGTGAATTAGGGAGGTAAATAAGCAAGTGATAATGACAAAAGTACTCATTCCTTTGTTGTTATCATCTCGTGTATTTAACTTGTATAGAATACATGATTTGAAATGCAAGTTTTGATGAATCACAAGCAGGAATTAAAATTTCCAGGAGAAATATCAACAGTATCAGATATGCAGATGATACTATTCTAATGGCATAAAATAAAGTGGAACTAAAAGAGCCTCTTGATGAGGATGAATAGAATAGAATAGAATAGAATAGAATTTTTATTGGCCAAGTGTGATTGGACACACAAGGAATTTGTCTTGGTGCATATGCTTTCAGTGTACATAAAATAAAATATACATTTGTCAAGAATCATATGGTACAACACTTAATGATTGTCATAGGGGTCAAATAAGCAATGAAGAAGCAATATTAATAAAAAATCTTAGGATATAAGCAACAAGTTACAGTCATACAGTCAACATGGGAGGAAATGGGTGAAAGGAATGATGAGAAAAACTAGGAGAATAGAAGTGCAGATTTAGTAGAAAGTCTGACAGTGTTGAGGGAATTATATGTTTAGTAGAGTGATGGCGTTCGGAAAGAAACTGTTATTGTGTCTAGTTGTCTTGGTGTGCAGTGCTCTGTAGCGACGTTTTGAGGGTAGGAGTTGAAACAATTTGTGTCCAGGATGTGAGGGGTCAGTAAATATTTTACCCGCCCTCTTTTTGACTCGTGCAGTATACAGGTCCTCAATGGAAGGCAGGTTGGCAGCAATTGTTTTTTCTGCAGTTCTGATTATCCTCTGAAGTCTGTGTCGATCCTGTTGGGTTGCAGCACCAAACCAGACAGTTGTAGATGTGCAGATGACAGACTCAATGATTCCTCTGTAGAACTGTATCAGCAGCTCCTTGGGAAGTTTGAGCTTCCTGAGCTGGCGCAGAAAGAACATTCTTTGTTGTGCTTTTTTGATGATGTTTTTGATGTTAGGTGACCATTTTAGGTCTTGAGATATGATAGAACCTAGAAATTTGAAGGTCTCTACTGTTGATACTGTGTTGTCTAGTATTGTGAGAGGTGGAAGGGTGGAAGGGTTTCTCTTAAAGTCTATCACCATTTCTACAGTTTTGAGTGTGTTCAGTTCTAGATTGTTCTGGTCACACCACAAGGATAGTTGTTCAACTTCCCGTCTGTATGCGGATTCATCATTGTCTCGAATGAGTCCGATCACTGTTGTATCATCTGCAAACTTCAGTAGTTTAACAGATGGATCATTTGAGATGCAGTCATTAGTGTATAGAGAGAAGAGAAGCGGTGAGAGTACACAGCCTTGGGGGGCACCTGTGCTAATTGTACATGTACCTGATGTGATTTTTCCTAGCTTCACCTGCTGCTTCCTGTCTGTTAGGAAAGAGAAAGAGAAAGAGAAGAATGCAAAACGTAGCTTGAAACTCAGCATTATTGAAAACTTACATCATGGCATCCAGTGCCATCACTTCCTGACAAATACAATGTGTGTGTGTGTGTGAGTGTAGTGCATAAAGGTAATACTATGTCTTAAAATATTTTGGAAAAATAAAATTGATTTCTGCGGAGAGGGGCGGCATACAAATCTAATAAGTTATTGTTATTGTTATGATTGAGCTGCTCGATTACAAAGGAGCCAAGGGATGCTCAGAGATTCAGTGGAAGCTGCAGAGAGACTGTATTTCTCTTTGCTTCAGAAGACATATGTTAAGAGTTTCTCAACCTTGGGAACTTTAAGATGTGTGGACTTTAACTCCACCATGTTGACTAGGGGATTCTGGAAATTGAAGTCCACACATCATAAATTTCCCAAGGTTGAGAAACTCTGGGTTAGATATTGGACTCTTCATTTATTTTTCTCAGGAAGGGAATCATAGCAATTAAACCAAAATGGTTTAATAAAGCTGAAGAGATTGTGCAATAAAAATTAAAATAAGTAACAAGGTAATCTTAAAGAACTAGAATGAGAAAATGGGAAATTGCCTAGAACAAAAATATAGCTCCATTTTCAAAATGAGCTGATTGTCAGAAGACTAAAGGGGAGTCAATATGACACTCATTTTTTTAAAAAAAGGGATTTTCTGTGAAATCCAGAACATTATAGGTATGTCATCTGAACAACTGCTCCAGGACAATTGATAGAAACTGTAATGATATAATAACATTAAACCTAAAGGTAACAATCTTGATATAAGAGATTCTGCTGATGTCACACAGTGAACTGGAGAATAAATGAAAATTTGTATTCAGTCCTTCTTGCTCGATGGATATCTTAATCTTAAACACTCCAAAACTCTCTTCATTTCTGGACAGTTTTTGTATTAATTGTGGTTGTGGTGGATGTAAGGATCTTAGACTAGAAAACGGTCCTAAATCAATCTCTGTTGAATCTGATATTAGGTTATACCATGCAGAACAATATAGAAATGAGAAAATTCGGGCTTTTAGAGTTTAAGAGAACTGGATCTAACAAACAAAATATACATGCAAGTATACTCAATCTCTCTCTCCCACCTTTCTCTTTCTCCTCCAAAGAACATCCAGTTCTTGAGATTGGCCGAGTTGCAAAAATAGGAGTAAAAATATCAAGAAAGTATCTGACGTCTTCTTATAGATGTTATCTGGGGAACTATGTTTGACAGCATTAATAGTGTTGAGGGATATTACATATCCTGCTGTCGTAATGGATTTCAGCACTGAGCAGGAGCTCCTTTTCAATTATTACATTCTATTAGATTACAGTTCTCAGGGAACAGCAATTTGGAAGCTGTTTCTTCCAAAGCAGAAGTCTAATGAACTCCAGTTTTCAACCCTGGCCACACACATTGATCTAAGACTTCCACAGATTCATTGAATGTCCTATCAAAAGGAACAGGAACTTTACATTAGGAAGTACAGATTTCATCTACTGCTTCTGATATAAGTGAAAATATATTTTTTAAAAAAGGAAAACCAATTGCAGTGGCATTGCAGAAGAACATTATAGTTCAAAAAGTTACTGACATATTTTGATTTCCCCTTCCTTTTAGGAAAAGTATAGACGCTTATAACTCATTGTGAACCTGCTTATTTATTTCACTTTTGCTTAAACAAAAAGCCCTGGGACAGGGTTGGGGCAGGAGGGGACCTTCACACATCTGCAGAGAACAGTGCCTTATCAGACTTCCTGTCTTAAGCCAAAGTTATCTAGCCATGGTCAGCTCTTGCAATCTTGCGACCAGTAAAATAGGGTCATGAAATTTTAATAAAAGCACTGCAATTTGCTTATTAAGATGAAGCATCTAGAAAGGCTCCAAGGGCCTCGGAATATCTCCACTGCTTGAAATGTATCTCCAGGCATCTTGCTTGGTGCATTGCTTTTTGTGTTTGTCTTTTTAATTTGTTTACTAGAATTCAACAACAACAACAACAAAAAGAAAAGCTTAATGTTCCCCATATCTATTAACAATTTTATTGTCTCTGGATCCTCAAAATAACCATTTGTGTGGTATCTGACATTTGGAAAAATACCAATGTTGAAATCTCTTTAAAAATGACATTAATAAATATATTTGTGGAAAAGGATACTGCTGGTGAAATACCTTACGTTTTTGAATTATTTCTATAATTATCTTCAAAAATTTCACTTCTCTGTATTGCTGCTACTGTGGTTCTCTGAAAACGTAAGCCACCCCAATAATAAGCCCAACCCTAATTTTTTTGGGGGGAATGGGTGTAACATTATACCTACCCCTGATATAAGCTTGGAGGGATGGGCGTGGCCAGCACAAATTGCAGGGTAGGTGCAGGGTGGGGGTGAGGGGGCTGTCTAACTGCAAATGCAACCCTCTGGGCCCTTAGGGCAGTGCAAATACCGCTTTTGACTTTCTCTTTGTGGGAGCAGCACTTCTGCTTGTTGGACCACCACTTGTTGGCAGCTCCATGGTCATCTGTTTTGCTTTTTCTCTCTGTTTGGGAGGCCTTTGGGTGAATGGGAGAGAAATGGGGAAGGAGTATTTTCCTGCCTATCAATCATTATTCAAGCTCAGGACAGACTGAGGGAAGGATGGCAGGCAGGAAAATTCCCCCCCACCCCATTTTCCTCCTGATCACTAAAAAGCACCCATTCCAAATGCTGAAGGTTCAGAATGGAGACAACGGTGCGTCCACAATGCGTCCAGCTCACCAAATATGGTCTGCTGCACCTACAAAAAAAAGTAAGACAGTCTCTAAAATAAGCCCAAGTGCTTATTTTCAAGTCTAAAAGGAAATAAGACTTGGTCTTATTTTCTAAGCAACACAGTAGTAGAATGATAACACTATAGAATTGGATTTCTGTTATAGTCTTGATAGTTCATAAAGATCAGATTGGATATTTTTTCAAATATGCTCAACATCTGCCTCAAATTATCTATCATTAAATACTACATTTCTGCTGCTGCACATCCTCAGTGCATTAATAACAAAACTGGTAACTGTGAGCTCATTTTCTTAGCAACAATGATAATTTTAATGATCTTCATTTTGTCACTACTGTTCCTTAGTACTGTTTTAGTATTCTTTGCTTGATCTGCAAATTCCAGGTCCTTATACCTACACTTCTACCATCACTGATCTGCAGTAGTTAAATTCATTTCAATTCATAACTTTGTTCATAAGGAAGTCCATGTGGGATAAAGTGACCAGATTTTAATGTTGGTAAAGAGGGACACCATTGATGGGGGGGTGGGGTGGGTTTCCTGATTAAAAATTTGGTCTCTATGGAGAAAAATATTACCTTTCTTTTTCTCTCTATCTGTCTTCCTCCCTCCCTTTCCCTCTATTTCTCTCTCTTTCTCTCTCCTCCTCCCTCTTTCTCTTTTTTCCTTCCTATTTCTTTCTCTCTCTCTCCATCCCTCTTTCTTTCTCTCTCTCTCCCGTCCTCTCTTTCTTCCTCCTTCCCCCCTCTCACCTTTTCTCTTTCTCTTTCTCTCTCTCTCCCTGTCTTTCTTTCTCTTTCTCTCTCTCTTCCTTCCTCAATTTTTTCTCTCTTTCTCTCCCTCCCTTCCTCTTTCTTTCTTTCTTTCTTTCTTTATCTTTCTTTCTCTCCCTTCCTCCCACTCTATTTCTTTCTTTCTCTCTCTCCCCCTCCTCCCCTCCCTCTCACTCTTTCTCCCTTCCTTATTCTCCTTTTCTCTCTCTCTCTCTCTTCCTTTTCCCCTTTCTCTTTCTTTCTGTCTCTCTCCCCCCTTTCCTTTCCTTCCCTCCCTCTCACTCTCTTTCTCTCTCTCTCTCTCTTTCCTTCTTTTTCTGTTTCTCTCTCTTTCTCTGTCCTCCCTTTCTCTCTCTTTCTCTCTGCCTCTCTTTCTTTCTCTTTCTTCCTTCCTTTCTTTTTCTCTCTCGCTGCAACTTTTCCATTCCTTCCCCTTCTAGCTACTGTGAGGTTGCTGGCCCTGAAACTGCTACTTTTAGGCTTCAGCTTCTGCCTCCTTGCAAAAGATGCATAGTCAGCACTGGCTGGAAATTTCCCACACCGCCTGGCCACCCACCCCCACACATGCCTTCAGCCTCAGCAAAATTGGTGGCTGTCACCCTCGCCCTCCCACTCTCCCTGCCGTTTCCTTCCCTAGCTAAAAATGAAATCGGGGAGGGGGGGAGGAGTTAAACTATGAGAGAAAGTTTCCCTCCATGGAGCCACCCAAATGGAGCAACAGGGTGCAAGCTGAGGACACGTCAGTGCTAGGGCTCAAGGCGATGAAGAGGGACGGCTTCAAGACTCTCAAGAACAGGCTTTGCCATGTCAAAGGCAATGGGGGGGGGGGTGCTAGGAGCTTTTAAGGAAAGGCAGCTTGCAGGGATGCAAAGCTCCACTTTTCTATTGCATCTGGGGCATAGATATCCACACTCAAGGTGTTTTCTCCCAAAGCAGCCATCCCAGTTTCTTTTTAGTATAACAAGTTGGATCTTTTAAACAATGTCTTTGAAGTATTTCTTGCTATCTTTGCGTGAAAGAGAATGAAACGATTCATTTCCCCTGGGGGGGGGGGTTAGTTGGAAAAGTTTGGGGTGGGTAGGAATGGGAACTGCATTTAGTTAGAGTTTGAGTTTAGGAGAGAGTAGAAAAAATGCCTTTGGTTTAAATTGCCTGAAATGTCAACATGTACAAAAACAGAAGGTGTGAAGACGCGAATCTTCCAGGAAACTGAAGCAACATCATTTTTTAATACCTCTCTTTTAAAAAAGAAAAAAAAGAAAAAGCTATATTGTTTGTAGGCTCTATAGAACGCGAAAAACACAAATCCTGATGATTGGTTGGATTTGAAAAAACGGGAGGATTTTGATCACTTCTGGAAAAAATTGGTCCCAGTGTCCCAAACGATGAAGAAAAGATGTTGGGGGAGCAAGGTTGGGCAAAGGCGAAAGAGGAGCCAGGTTTTCTCTGACCAGCCAGCCATCCCCTTCCCTCCCCCCCCCGCTGCCTTGAGAGAGAAAGAGGGGGCAGAAATGCAGGCAGCCCCAAAGCCAAAAAAGAAAAATAAATGCCCTTTACTTGTTAAAGGGGAGGGGGAAAGCTCAGGATGGAATGGAAAAAAGAGTCCAAACTGGAGGGCTGCTCCTGGGCTCAGTGCCGTTGCCTCCTTGGCTCCTCACAGTACCGGCTCCTACGGTGGTCCCCCGAGCACCATACCCCACCACCAAGTGCTGCCTTTGACCAACCAAGCTGCGGTCAGCATGGCTTGGTTGGGGCAGGGATGGTGGCAGGAAAAAGACCTCGCTACCAATGAAGAGGAGGAGGAGGGACAGAATTGAAATGTGCCCCTCCCCTCCTGCTCGCCCCCTGCCACTGGCCGTCTCCCTCTTAATTCCAAAATCAGGACATTTTGGAAACACAGCAAGACACGGGACAAATGATTGAAAAGCGTGACTTTCCCATAGAAAGCGGGATATCTGGTCACCTTAATATAGGAGCAAAATTGGTAAATACACTTTTCACTATTAATGGAAAAGAAGTAGGTGAGAAGTGGGTCGTTAACACCTTTTACACAACAGCTGGAGTTGGGGGGACATTTTCACCATTTCTCATAATGACTTTGTGCACATTTTCAAAAGCTTTAAGTTGATGTTTATTGGTAATTAAAATTTGGTGTTCTGTTTAGTTATGTTGCATAATGTCCAAATGTACTACTTCATGAGCATCCACAATGAAGCCTGTCTTTTTGTTACCATACTTGCCATTTACTACACACAGGAATCATCTTAGCAGAACAATAGAAAAGATTATGCTAGGAATGGAAAGGAGTGTGATGCCTTTCCAATTGTTATAATTGGTGGTATTGTCCTTTTTTTATATTTGATGGTCATCCCAATTCTCCATTCATTTTGGATTTATATAGATAAAATATTTCTGTTGTAGTCCAGCCCAAGAACAAAGAAAGACAAATTCTATCAGGACAACAAGCCTTAGTCTGTTCAAATATTCTTCTCATTTGTAGCGGTAAATTTCAAACCAATGTATCTCTTTCCTTCTTCTCTGTATAAGTCTAATATGAATCCTAGTTTTACTAGGTGATAAAGTTTGGATACATACAATCCATAAATAGCTCAGAATATCTCCGGGACCGCCTTCTGCCGCACGAATCCCAGCGACCGGTTCGGTCCCACAGAGTTGGCTTTCTCCGGGTCCCGTCGTCTAAACAATGCCGTCTGGCAGGACCCAGGGGAAGAGCCTTCTCTGTGGTGACCCTCTGGTTCCAACCCTCTGGAACCAGCTCCCCCCTGAGATTAGGATTGCCCCCACCCTCCTTGCCTTTCGCAAACTCCTTAAAACCCACCTCTGCCGTCAGGCATGGGGGAACTGAAACATCTCCCCCTTGCCCATGTTGTTTTGGTGTTAGATTGATTGTGTGCTTGTTTTTTAATATTCTGGGGTTGTTTTTTATGAATTTTTTAGCTTAAATTGTAATTGGATTGGGGGTATTTGATTTGTTATTATGTATTGTTTTTACCTTGTTGTGAGCCACCCCGAGTTTGTGGATTGGGGCGGCATATAAATCCAATAAATCAAAATCCAATAAATCAATATTTGATTTAACTTAGATGGAAGTAAAGAATAGGAGACATAAAACAAAAGATATAATCAAAACCAGACTAGAGGCATCTGATGGGAGAGATGGGTGGCATAAAAATGTAATCAATAAATAAAACTAGCAGGATGGACAAAGAGACTAAGTTGATAAGAATAGAAGATAAAATGTTGGTTTCACAATGTAACTACAAAATTGGATTAAAATGATTAAAGCTTTTTATGGATAAATGAATACCTTCTCAAACTGTTGTTCAGTACAACATGTAACTTATTTAAGAAATTTTGAAGCATGCATCTATTTATGTGACAGAAAAATAACACATTACATATTGGATGGCAGAGAGGTTTTTTAGTCCTATTCTTCCTTTCTCCCACTCATAAATGGAGATATCATAGAGTAACATGCAATCTCTATTAAATACAACAAAAGACACTGCTTTAAGTTGTCACGGAGATTCATTCCTAGCAAAGAGTGAGAAAAAATTAACTGAATAATATAGCTCTCCTTAAATAATAATACAAAATGTGTCATTTCTCCTCCTTGTAAGCAATGTATTGGAAAATCTTAAAAATCTGGGCCACATGGTTCTTAGACTGATAAAGAAGGTATGATAGTTTGTATTTCTGACTAGGAAAGGAAAAAAGTTGTCACAACAAGCTATTCAAGGTGTTTTAGAGAGTAATTCAGTTATTCAGAGTTATTAAGGCATATTAATAGTTAATTTCCATTAAATAAATAAATATTGATATAAGATGAATCAACTTTTATACTCAGGAAGTTGCTAAATGTAATTTAATCATCATTCTTACATATACTAAATATTGTTCTGCCGGGCTCTCTAGTAGGAGCCTCCCTAAAATTCAAGGGTACAAATTGCAGACACACACACATTTGAAAATTCAAAACAATGTTCTTTATCACAAAATTCAAAATAAACTAAGCACTCTTTTTGTATTGCAAAGAGCACTCGTCCCAAAACAACGGGGTAGTCTGTACAATTTCCCTTAAGCAGTCATTAAGTACTTAGCTAGCAGCTGTGAAAAAAACTTCACATACCTTCTTCCAACGAAGTGAGACACACACACACGTTGGTCTGCTTTGGTTTCAAAGGCGTGAAAAATCACAAACAAAGTCCAGAAAACAGCAACACATGATTCCTGAAGAACTGCGATCAGATACTCTTTCACAACGGCCAAACCCACATGCTGCTATTTATAGCAGCAACCCTAATTACTGGAGCCCCACCCAACCACAGGTGGCCTCATTTTCTCTTGTAATAATCCTTCAGTTGTTGTCTCCTATGCACTACTCTACGCATGCGTGGATGTGTCATTAATTCTTGTTCAGAATCCAAGGATGATACAGAGGATTGCTCTCCTCCTGGGCTGTCTGCCAAACTCCCCTCTTCCCTGTCACTCATGCTTCCTTGGTCAGAGGAGGCTTCATCGGCAGATTCCATTGGGAGCAAAACAGGCCCGCGGCATGTGGATGTCTCCCCCACATCCACCTGCACATTCCTTGGAGCAGGAGCTGGGCCAGAGCTAACCACAACAAATATTAAATGTTTTAATAGATTGGGGATTCTTTGTGTTCTCTAAGCTTTTCTTTTTCTTTTTCTAATAGACGTTTCATTATCTAAACTAGGTAACATCATCAGTGTTACTGTAATATCACTAGGACTGATGTTCTTATCTATTTTGGGTAATGAAATGTTTGCAAAAAAACCAAGCAAGCTCAGAAATCACCAAGGACCCCACATTTCATCCCTGAGCTACAAATATTGCTATTTGTTGGTATTATAATAGATTCTCATATTTCAATCTTACTACAAAAGTAAGCTATACTTGGATCAGCTGAGATCCTGCAATAATAATTTTAACATTATCAAACAATTATATTAGCTTAACTGGTGGATAAAAAAAGTCAAATCTAGTATAAACATTTGGCTGACAGTATTATGAACCATAATAATAATAACACACTGACTACAAACAACAGCATGACAAAATAACAACAATGGTACATTGGAATATCTGCAAGAAATACCACTTGCCTGCAAGCAAGAATGGTGGGATCAGAAAATAGACCAAATAATACAAAGTGAAGAAGCAAGAGTTCTCTGGGATTTTAAAATTCAAACAGACAAGCGTCTGTCACATAACACCTCTTATTAACAATTGTCAATAAGAAAGACAAAAATGTGGCTATTGGATATGATAGTACTTGGAGACAGCAGAAGAAAAGAGAAAGAACTTGAAAAAAAATCACAAAACACAAAGAACTGCAAATAGAAGTAGAATTACAATGGCAAAAGCAAATATAATATTCACAGTAATGGGTGCCTTGGGTGCAATCCTAAAAAAAGCAACAGCACCCCCTAAACACCATCAGCCAATTGCAAAAGTCTGGTTTGCTTGGAACAGCTTACACCCTGCAACAATATTTCTAACACCATACAGCATCAATTTCTGCCTAGGCCAGATACTTGGAAGAGAGGTGAATAAAAATGCCACATTCAGACTAAATATTTTGATGACTGTGTGATGAACCAAAATAATAAATATACCAACAATAAATAGAATTGTTCAGGGCTGAAATGCTCCCAGTTCACTTGTGCCTGTGGGTTGTCGGAGAGCTGGTCATGAAGGGAGCACAAGGTTCTGCCCACCTACCTGGACACTGCTATTTGGGTTCTTTGACCCTATGGGTGTTCTGTCGGGCTCTCTGGTAGACTCCTCCCAAAAATTCACAGGTAAAAATTTCAGACACACACACACGTTTGAAAATTCAAAACAATGTTCTTTATAATGAAAATTCACTTAAACTAAGTCCTCTTTTGGTATAGCAAAGAGCACTTGTCTCCAAACAAACTGGTAATTTGTACAAGTCCCTTATCAGTTCTGTGATACTTAGCTTGCAGCTGTGAGGCAATTCACAGTCCTTCTTCTTTCACAAAGTGAAACACACTTTGCCCTGGTTTAGTTTCAAAGCGGGGAAAAATCAGCACACAAAAAGTCAAAGTCAGTAAAGCAGTCACGAAACACAACAATCAGATAACCCTCCACAATGGCCAAACCCACAGGCTGCTATTTATAGCAGCCTCACTACTTACCACAGCCCCACTCAACCACAGGTGGCCTCATTTTCTTTGATAATAATCTCTCAGTTGTTGTTGCCTATGCATCGCTCTCCGCATGCGTGGCTGTATCATTAACTCTTGTTCTGAATCCAAGGAGGAGCTAGATAATTGATCTCCTTCTGAGCTGTCTGCCATACTCTCCTCCTCCCTGTCACTCATGTCTTCTTGGTCAGAGGAGCCTTCATCAGCAGATTCCACCGGGGGCAAAACAGGCCTGCAGCATGTGGATGTCTCCCCCACATCCACAGTCCTTGGGGCAGGAGCTGGGCCAGAGCTAACCACAACATATGGGCATGCGTAAAGCATTCTGTGCATGCACAGAGAGTAAAAGAATCCAAATGGTGGCATCCAGGTGGGTGGGTGGAGCCTTGTGCTCCCTTCGCGACCAGCTATCCAACGACCGACAGGCATGAGTGAATCAGGAGCATTTCACCTTTGGAATTCTGTAATATCAAGAGGTCTCTTTTTATCAACTTCCAGAAAGGGAGTTAAGGTAAGACAAGTCTGTAAAAAATATGATTTCAACAATCGAGTTATCGAAGCGTGGAACTCATTACCGGACTCAATTGTGTCAACCCCTAACCCTCAACACTTCTCCCTTAGACTCTCCACGATTGACCTCTACAGGTTCCTAAGAGGCCAGTAAGGGGTGTACATAAGTGCACTGGTGTGCCTTTCGTCCCTTGTCCAATTGTCTTTCCTTTCTTTCACCTATCATATATATTCTCTTCCTTTCATATATCCTCTCCTCTAAGTTCACTTTTACCCTTATATATATTACCACATGTCTATTTTCTTCCTATGTATTTGTGTATTGGACAAATGAATAAATGAAAATGAAATGAAATAGTTGTAAGCCAGAAAACATTTCACAAAACCAGGTCCATAAAACAAGATTGATACTACCTGGCTCCAATTCTCCACAACAAGCAAAACTGGGGGAATCTTCTTCATTCTTTCTTGGCCCTTTTTCAGTTAGTGTGTTTCACTTATTCATCTTTGTTGTCATCTTTTAACTTTCATAACAAAATCTATTTATAAAAAGACATTAATTTTTCAGTTGCACTAGTTTTTTTTACACTTAATGTGTCGGTACCTGTTTACTTATCACTCCTACAAATAATTCATTACTTACTGTATTATTCACTATTTCTTTAACGGTGTAAAAATAGTAAATGACATTATATGTGTCTTTTGTTTCTGTAAGTAGCATTTCTCCCTTGTCTCATTTTGGTCATACTGATAGTCACATGCATGATAGCATGTGGAATACATACTGAAATAGAGGAAATTCCAGGTGTTTATTTTTTATTTTTATTCATTTGTCCAATGCACAATACATATGGAAGAGAATAGACATGAAGTAATATAAAGATAATATGTAAAAACAGAGGAGAAGATATATGAAAGGAAGAAAATATATATGATATATGAGATAAAGGAAAGACAATTGGACAGGGGACGAAAGGCACACTAGTGCACTTATGTACGCCCCCTACTGACCTCTTAGGAACCTGGAGAGGTCAATCGTGGATAGTCTAAGGGAGAAGTGTTAGGGGTTAGGGGTTGACACTATTGAGTCCTGTAATGAGTTCCACGCTTCGACAACTCGATTGTTAAAGTCATATTTTTTACAGTCAAGTTTGTTGCATATAGTCAGGTGTGTTGCATTGGAAATGACTGAGATGGAAATAGTCTTAAACTACAGACAAACAATACAAATCCCTTGAGGTACTTGAGATGCAATAATATATTTTAAAATAATATTTGCATGTCACCTGTTGATAAATTGCTACGTTCTCCCACAGTGATATAATTGGGTTGTATTAAGCTTCTAAACATACAATATTCTTATATAAAAAAGTATGCTTCACTCTCTCAGTATGCCTGTGAGAGATGCGATCTTAATGTTGTTTTTATTACTCCAGAGTCATTTTTCTTAATTTATAACACTAAATAACAATTATTTTTCAAAAGTTTTGCTTTCTGAAAAACATTTGGTGATTGCAAGAGTGTATCACATATTAATCTTGAGAAATATAAAATTAACATTCAATGACAACAATGTTTTTAATAACATAATGTTTCCAACATGCTACATGAGTTCAACAGGATTTTGCTGTTGATTTTTATTTGTACACATTGTCCAATCTCACTACATTGTCCAATAAAATAGTCAACTAGCACTGATGGATTCCAGTTGCCCTGGGAATGTTTTCCCGTTGTGATAATGTCCTGATAAAATCTCTTCACCATGTTTGTCGCTGGCTGCATCTAAATTTTAGGATAAGAAGTCCAAGTATGAATGCAGGAAATGAACCTTTGGTGGTATGTGCAACTTCACGATCTTGTAGACTGTAAGATGTTCGTTAACCAGCTAAATCTAGTTTAGTGCTCTGTTGTTGCCAAGAAAATTCTCAACAGCATCCTGGGATGCTTTTTTCTCATTCACTCTCACACTTGTCATTGATGATGTATCTGATCTGTGGATCAACAAAAATGCCTTCCTTAATCTTGGCAACAGTTATTCTTGGAAACATATGTCTCCAGTTACAAAAACCTTCACCTTTGTTGCCCATTGCTTTCACAAAATTTTCCATCTGTCTGAGTTTTAGATGAATATTTTGTCAGGTTCACAAATGGTTCATGTGCCTGAAACCAAATTCTTTCACACTGGCCATTTATTTTTAATGTAATGCAACTTTCTTGCATGGTTCTCATTCAGATATGTAACTTCAACAACAGTTCCATGTTTTTGTGCATTTTCTTCATGTGTGTAGCATAGCCAACAGGCACTGAAAAGTGCACATTGCCATTGTGCAGAAACAGAAGATTTCTATAAAATAGTATGCAGTGGGTTAAATTATAAGTTATTTTCATGATTAGTAGCCAAAAATTTATAACATGAACCAAAAAGTGTTCAGGAAGCAAAATTTTTGTTAATCATAGAGAAAAATAAAAAAATCTACACTTAAGAAGACTATGTGGAAAACTGCAAGGTTAATTTTCACAACTTGAGTTCACAACATTTGATGAGCATCCACATTACACCACTTAGCAGGATAAATATTTGTTCAAATTGACAATATTTCATCACCAAATATAACTATATAAAATTCCTATATCTTTCTTAACGTGAGTGATGAACAGATGGGAGAGCCTCTTCTGTATACATTTATAAATTCATTCAGAATGTTTAAGATTTTATACTGTGGCTTAATCTCATTCTTATACTCCCAGTTATTCAATTGTGTGCAGAGTAGATGGGGAGGGGTTTTTTTGAATAAAGTTTATTGGTTTTCAAAACTTTTCTTTAAAATAACAGTTACAATAAATCTTTGAGAATTTCTACATTGTAACAGCGTTCAACTTTTGTTAAGACATTAAAGCATTACATTTAATCTTGTTTCATTTATCATATTTACATCTACATTTATGTTTACATATTTACAGTTTACTGTGCTTTTAAAACTATCCCTTTTCCTTTTTTTAAGTTCCATCCACTGTACCATTTTTTCCATATGTTATAATAATTTGAGTCATTTTGCCCCCATACTTCTATTTAAGTCTGTCCATTTTGGCACAGTCATAATTTTTAAAAAAATTATTATATTTTCTATAGATACTTCTGAATTTTTCCAAAACTGTGCAAATGCTATTCTGGCTGCAGTAATCACACCTAAAACCAAATATTTGATATTTTTGTTATAATAATTTTAAAATATTCCCAAAAGAAGGAGCTCTGGTATGAATTCGCAGGGTAGATGTTATTAGCAATGTTTGAACATATCACTTATCATGGAGATTAATTATGGTTGATTGTAAATAAAAACAGCTACCACTCTATTACTAATGTGGACCATTATTTGCCTATATGTTAACTTTACATTTATGCTCTGTCTGTCTATCTGTCCGTATGTCTGCCTGTGTATGTATGTATGTATGTATGTATGTATGTATGTATGTATGTATGTGTATTATTCATTTATAAACTTTAAAAATACATAAAACAAAAAATAAACAAATAAGACATTATACATTACAAAGCAAAAACAAAAATGAAATATATATACATACATTTATGCCGCTAAGACAGTAATGGGCTGCTGCCCCCACATTATCGCATTGGGAAAACATTCCCAGGACAGCTGGAATACATCAGTGCTGGCTGACTATTCTGTTGGACGATGCAGTGAGGTTGGACAATGTGTACAAATGAAAATCAATAGCAAAATCCTGTTGAACTCATGCAGTATGTTGGAAACATTATGTGATTGTTGTCATTAAATATTTATATTTAATAATCCACAGAATAATACAGTGGTACCTCTACTTATGAACTTAATTTGTTCCGTAACCAGGTTCTTAAGTAGAAACGTTTGTAAGAAGAATCAATTTTTCCTATAGGAATCAATGTAAAAGCAAATAATGTGTGTGATTGGGAAAGCCACATGGAGGGTGGAGGTCCTGTTTCTACCCAGGAGATTGCTAGAGAGGCCCCATGGAGGCTTCTCCCCACCTTTTCCGCCCCTGTTTCCTCCCAGGAGATTCCTAGAGAGGTCCCACAGAGGCTTCTCCCTGCCTTTTCCGGTTACAGTTTCGGAGGCTCGGGTTTGTAAGTGGAAAATGGTTCTTGAGAAGAGGCAAAAAAATCTTGAACACCTGTTTCTTATTTAGAAAGGTTTGTAAGCAGAGGCATTTGTAGGTAGAGGTACCACTGTACATTCAATATAATACAATGGCATGAATTAGAATTAAATCTTGCAGGGAATTATATTTTGTCATAACAACCACTTGCTAGTCTTCAGATCAGTTAAAATCTAAATTCAGCAACAAGATAATTTGACAGAAGTATGCAAACTACTCTGCCTCAGCCTTAATATCCCAATTATAATGCATGATTTTACCCTAGTTCAATATAGCTTTGTTTCCCTGTCCCTCATGCTATTTTATTGAAACTGGGTATTGTCAACAACATTCTCTTACTTTGCTAGCTGCACAATATAAACTTGAAGCTCAAATTATTCATACCATAACAAAAATCACATTTTTGTGTGATCAAAAATGAAGTTATGTAGATTTCCACTTCCATATAAACATTTAAGACGGTTGCATTGAGAAGTGGAAGGAAGTGCCTGTTGAAAATTGCAAACACTTGAAGGTGCTCATGGCTACATATTGCTATCTCCAAAGCAACATTTTGCCTTTGTATCTGAAGCACTGGAGCCAGCTTGGTAAAGGCAGTGGGCTAGGAACAGGAAATCATGAAGTCTAGTCTCAACCTCTGGTTGACTTGAGCCTCACTTCCTCAGTCCCAGAAAGAAAGCAATGGCAGGCCACTTTTGAAATCTTGCCAAGAAAACCGTGGCAACCAATTCAGGCATTCTCCAGGAGTTAGCAATGCATATGTTTCCAAATGTAAAATAATGGGGAAAAGGAATCCTCAATCTGAGTATTGTATTGGCAGTTCTGTGTTAGCAAAAACTTCAGAAGAGAAGGATTTAGGGGTAGTGATTTTTGACAGTCTCAAAATGGGTGAACAGTGCAGTCAGGCGGTAGGGAAAGCAAGTAAGATGCTTGGATGCTTAGAGTTATAACAAGCAGGAAGAGGGAGATTATGATCCCCCTATATAGAGCGCTGGTGAGACCCCATTTGGAATACTGTGTTCAGTTCTGGAGACCTCACCTACAAAAAGATATTGACAAAATTGAACAGGTCGAAAGACAGGCTACAAGAATGGTGGAAGGTCTTAAGCATAAAACGTATCAGGAAAGACTTAATGAACTCAATCTGTATAGTCTGGAGGACAGAAGGAAAAGGGGGGACATTATCGAAACATTTAAATATATTAAAGGGTTAAATAAGGTCCAGGAGGGAAGTGTTTTTAATAGAAAAATGAAGACAAGAACAAGGGGACACAAGTTAGTTGGGGGAAAGATCAAAAGCAACATGAGAAAATATTATTTTACTGAAAGAGTAGTAGATGCTTGGAACAAACTTCCAGCAGACGTGGTAGATAAGTCCACAGTAACTGAATTTAAACATGCCTGGGATAAACATATATCCATCCTAAGATAAAATACAGAAAATAGTATAAGGGCAGACTAGATGGACCATGAGGTCTTTTTCTGCCGTCAGACTTCTATGTTTCTATGTACGAAGTATTTCATAGCTTTATACTTTCATCTCTCGTTATAACTTGAATGTCAATTATACAAAGGCTGCTATTGTTTGTGATGCTAAGCACATTTTAAAGATAAGATGCAAATTAGGTCTTGAACCCTTATGTGAGAGGTCTGTGGTACAGGCAAACTATCTGTGGCAGTTATTCATTAAATAAAATAGTTAAGCTTAAATCTATGAGCAAATTTGTGTCTGCTGATGTTTAATATTAAAGTGGATCTTGCTATTTTTTGCCTAGCACTTAGGGATTGCCTTTTGCTCTTGATCTTTACCCCGACCTTACTTTTCTGTTGATTCAGAATTTCTGTCTCTTACTATTTAATCATCTTATACCACACATAGACTACATAACAACAGTGCTTCCTTCTGGGAGAAATAATTCAAGGAAGAGGGGGGAGAACAAATTTTTGAAGAACTCTCCTTTTTCTTTTATTTGCAAGAAAAAAGCATATTTTGTTAGATTTGCACACATATTCCCAATAGACTTAAAAAAATTATCCACATAATTATGTATGACCATTAATATCTTGCCTCTTAATTTTGATTGAGCTCCTTTTTTTCTTTCATTTGGGAGATAGTTGAGTGTTTCATTGTTTTTAATAACTGTATCATTCAGATACACTAATTCCTTTGTGCCCTTTCCTACATTAGTAAATATGTATGCTAATAGTAAAACAAATATTTGACTAGATATTCACACAAATTGACATAACACATTTGTAATATCACACAAAAAATATGTTCAACCAAGAAGGGATTTTAGTTGAACCACACATATCCATAGGAAATTGATAACTTATTAAAATTAAAATCTCTCTAAGTTTGACAGAAACATGGGACAGAATGGTGACTCCAATTGATTGAATTAAACAACAACAGTGTGATATGGAATGTTAATTTTTAAAATTAACAAAGTAAAAATTAGCTGAGTTTTATGTTTATAGAATATCTGTGTCTTTGCCTTTTCGCATATGATTTAGCGGGTCTTAGTATTGTGCTAAGTATTCTCCGTCCTTCCTTCCTTCCTTAGTATATGCTAAGATCATAACCAGTTATATTTGTTCTCAGATATACTTTTTCAGTCTGTTTTCCTTCACCCACATTTTCACAATTGCTAAGTCTTCGGCCTCATTCAGCCATTTGTTTGTTTGTTTGTTTGTTTGTTTGTTCGTTCGTTTGTTTTGTCAAGTACATATTGGTGGTATACAAAGATATAATAATATATATATACATGATACTAGTAAAAGAGAAACAGTAGGACAGGGGACGGAAAGCACTCTGGTGCTCTTATGCACGCCCCTTATTGACCTCTCAGGAATCGGGAGATGTCAACAGTGGATAGTCTAAGGATAAAGTTTTGGGGTTTAGGTGATGATACTACAGAGTATGGTAATGAGTTCCATGCACCAACTACTTGATTACTAAAGTCGTATTGCAGGAGAGGCGGAGTAACGACACAGTCACAATGAGCTGGATTTAAACTGGGTCATTTTATTAAAATAAATTTGCCTAATTTATTTAATCAAATTAGCATAATCAACATAAATAGCTAATGACCCTAACTTGGACCAAACAAGGGTCAAACAATTGCTTCCGGGGCGGAAAATGACATATAATAAACTTCCGGGGCAACATATGGGCGTAGCTCCATGCTAATCCAGGTGAGGGACCCCTCCCTCACCTGAGACCATGCATGCACTTGCATGTGGGAGGTCCCGCCGGCTAACCCCTAAAAGGGGGAATTAAATGGGCGGGACCCAAAGACAGGTTCCCCCTAGCTGCTCAGGTCGCCAATACCACAAGCTTGGAGAGAACCTGTCAATCATCCCCATAGATGCCCAACGGAGAACACGCAGTTGCTAAACCACCACCCAGTTTTCCGCCCCTAACCTGCCTACCCAAATGACCAAAGGTAAGCCAATTAACCTAAACAGGTGCAAGCACCCCTAACAGCTCTATCCGTCTCCACAGTGTGGAATAGGCAAAAAAACGGTCATGGCTAAGGGGCCAGACCGCCAAAAATTCCTATTCGTCCCCCTAGGGCGACCCAAAATAGCACACTGTAAGATAGGGAGGGCGGGTGGGTGTCTGCAAGAAGTGACGAGTCCGGGCGAAAAGGGAGAGCCTCGGGCCTGCATGCCCTTTTATAGGGCAGGCAGGCCCCGCCCGGACACGTCATTGATCAGGCCACTCAGGCCTGATAATCGGCCGAGATCTCACGAAGCCTCGTGAGATCTCAGCCAAATCCAAGATGGCGGCCACCATGTGCCCCTGTCTCCCCGGGCCTCCAGCAAAAGGCACCGGTGAGTAAAGACCACCGGTGCTATTTCCTGCAGATGAGTTTAGAGCAGTTTACTTTAAGTTTGTATCTGTTGTGTGCCCGTGTGTTGCTGTGGTTGAAGCAGAAGTAGTCGTTGACAGGAAGGATGTTATGGGCTATGCTTAGGTTGTGTTTAAGGCGACGTAGTTCTAAGCTTTATTTTTTTAAAAAATAGTTTTTATTGAAATTTAAATGTGTTTAATGGACTGAACTGTCTTAATTTTAGCATTTTTTCAAACTTTTGTTTTTCTCCCCCCCCCCCTTTTTTTTGTTTGTTTGTAGATGTGTTTGGGTTAATGTTTGCTTATGGTTTTTTTTTCCTGTTATAAAATTTTTAATTGTTTTTTCCTTCGTGCGCTTTAGTACAATGTATTTTTACGTATAAGTTTTAGTTCTAAGCTTTCTAAACCTAGGATTGTAAGTTTAGTTCTGTAGGGTATTCTGTTGCGAGTGGAGGACTGGAGGATATAAAATTATATTCCTGAAGGTTATAAAATCTATTCCTTTAAGTTGATATCAGCACAGAGATGATTGGGATGATTGTAACAGATACTATGCCACATCTGAAGATCCTGCTTCTGAGCAAAGAAAAAAGTGACAATGGTCTGCTTACCCAATCCTTCTCAGGCTCCTTCTGCACTTGAGATTTCTTGATAGGCATTGCCACTGATCAGAAGCTACTTTTGCAAATGACAGAGATGATTGCACATGGGAGATAAGGGACAATAAGTAGCACAGCAAGTATACAAAGTGATCAGAGGACATCAGATCTGGTGACGGAGAACAGTCCTTCCTTCCTTCCTTCCTTCCTTCCTTTTCCTAACCCTAACCTTTCCTCTATCTTTTTATTTTTATTTCTTTCTTGAATTTACTTTTTGTCATTAAAATCTTCAATGAATACACACACACACACACACCGAAGTACCACTTCTAGAAGTACCACTAACATGTAACCGGACCCTTGCTTGTGATGCCATAATATCTGAATGAAACTATTGGTGCATTTTAAAATCAGATGACATAGAAGCAGAAAGGCTGATTGCCTGGAAAAGTTTTAAGGTTTTTAAAAAAATATTGTAATTGGAATAGAGGAAATTTTAAATTTGAAAGTTTCATGAAAATGATAACCTCTGAAAGGGGCACAATTTGAAAAATGCATAAATGGTGTGGACAAATAGCACAAATGGTGTGGACAAATAGCACAATTTTTTTTTAAAGCTCTATTAATAGTAATATGTTTATGACTATGGCTTCTAAGGGTTGGTGAGACAAAACCATTGTTTTTCTATACAATCATGATAAAGGTGCATTCAGCTTCTGCTTTTACAATAATAGCTAGACATTCCTTTCTCCCTTGTTTCTGTCTTTCAGGAAATTATAAAAACACTCCTAAGAAAATGGTTTATTTTAAATTCCAGTCTGCACTTTGATCCATTCAGGGACTTGAAATTATTTCAACTTCAAAAAAGTTAGCCATGAGGAACAATTGATTTTTATTCCAGAAGGAATAAGTAAACCTTTCACTCATTGATTTTTTTCACGTTATAAACTATTGGATTGCTTTCTGTAAACTACAGCTTCTGCCAAAACGTGAGCTCTGAGAATTATATTTTTTTCAATTTAGTACAATACTTACTTTTTCCACTCATTCTGACTTTTCACACAAATATTTTTATGATGCTCATTAATCATATGATGCAATACATATTTATGAGAATTTACCTTAAATTGTTCTCTATAACCTTTGATTATTTTATTTACATCTGTGATCATAATATTACTGGGATGCCTTTCATAAGATATTTCCTGCTTCAATTCTCTATTACAGTAATTGCTGTATCAAGAAATATTTGGATATGGCCACATAGATTTCTCCTGGTTTAACATATCACCTTTATTTTGATTTATTCATAAATACAATTTCTTGAATAATATGTGTTGTGCTATGGTTAATCTAATTGTTGAGATGATTCTGTCATTCTACTGAATATGTTGATGTGTAATCCTGAATCTCCTACATCTTCTGTTGGTTTTAGGAATTAATTTCAATATTCTACTATGTCTCTTTGTAAATAATTTATTCTTGCAGCTTCTTAGAGGCCATATTATTTCATTGACCTTGTAATCCTAGATGTAATTATCTTTGACAGGCTGTCAAACAAGTATTAAGTAGAACATGAATGTTAGGAAACTGCATTATAATGTTTAGTCACAAATAGTGTTGAAGTTGTTTTTTAAAGATAATGATATGTGTTAAATCTCTGTCTTTTCAAATTTATTTACAGGATTACAATCTTTATAGAAGACATGAAGACTTATTTTAGAAGATGTTGCTTTGGTTTCCGTCACTTATAGCCATATTCACAAGCCATTTGCTGTTAAATCAAACCAATTGCATAACAAACTGATGGATAAAATATACTTATAAGATTTGCTTCTGCACAAACTTCTCTATTCTTACAATAACCATAACTGATACTTTTTCAACCATTAAAGATGTTCTTAAGTTAGAACGGTAGACCTAAATACAATTGCATATCCTCAGGTTAAAGAATAAGAGGCATGCAGGCAAGTAATCAGAATAGTAATTAGCACACGTGGATACATACTGTACATATATACAGAACAATACAAGAGAATTAGAATAATTGGAACATGTAGTTTTATTACAAAAGGATAAATATGAGAGAGTTGGCTGCATAAACCAGATTCTAAGATAGTTGGTACCCAGCCAAAACTTCAAGGATGGGTTCTGGATCCTTTTGCTGCACAGGTTTATACAGAAGTAAAATCCAAGATGGTGGCACCCGCAAAGACACTGACACAATCAGCTCCATTACTAATGGTTACTTCTAAAGAACCTGTTAGAATCTGTAGGAACCCATCTCTGCAATAATTTCACAACACCAGCAGCACATGAGATGAGAGAAATAAGATAACAGAGAAAGAGAAGAGTCATGTGTGAAAGGCAAACATAAATAATGCAAAGTAGAGCAGCAATATTTTTCCAGAAACGTGAAAATTCACAAATATACTGTATTGTAATTAATATTATAAAAGATGATTTAAAAATATTAAATGTGATATGAAATGAAAGAGACAGATGCAGCCAGTGAAAGAGAATAGGAAAGAAGAAGAAAAAGCAACGCTAATGAGACATTCAAATAGTAATCTGAAAGTAGCGGATGACTTCTCTTAAAGCCATACCTATAATTAACAGATCTTTCACTAACAAGCTTTGTTTGCTGCTACAATGAAGCTTGTGGTGGTTTCAGAACAATGAAGCTTGAAGCCATCCAGATCCATCATTCAACATTAACTATTTATTTTATTTTATTTTATTTTATTTTATTTATTTGTCAAACATGTATAGGATAATAGTAGTTTGTATAAACATAACATAAGTAAAAAGTAACAATAAAAGAGGACAATAGAACAGAAGGACAGGGATGGTAGGCACAGTAGTGTGCTTATGCACACCCCTTACAGACCTCTTAGAAACAGGGAGATGTCAACTGTAGACAATCTAAGGTTAAAGTTTTTGGGGTTTGTGGAAGAAGCCACAGAGTCAGGTAGTGCATTCCAGGCATTGATCACTTTATTGCTGAAGTCGTATTTTCTGCAGACGGGTTTAGTGCAGTTTACATTTAGTTTGAATCTATTACGTGCTCATGTATTGTTGTGATTATATCTCCCAGCATCCCCAGTATACTGGGGATGCTGGGAGATATAATTCAGAAATACATGAGAGGGCAAGGATATTTAGAGCTGAAGCTAATGCTAGCTATGATTCCCTTCAGATGAAATTGGTGGCAGTACGTATCAGGGAGTGAGGAATACAATATAAAAAGGCGGATACTCCTACTATGCCTAGGATAGGGGTCTGCAACCCACAGCTCTGGAACCGCATGAGGTTCTTTCATCCATTTCTTGATGATTTATTGAGCTTTTGAACCCATCTTTTTTTTTCAGATTTCAAAATGTTTTTGTTGCATGCAGAAAAAGAAATTGGTTTTCTCTATAGCAGTTCATTGATTTCACAAATGCAACACACTATTCTTTTTTTATACATAGCATAAATGTAAAAAAATTATATATGCAGTGTTATCTTCATTTTAAACGTGAAAAGGGTTTTGTGGCTGCTGGTGTTTTCTTTTACGTGGGAAAGGGGTCCAAATGGCTCTTTGAATGTTTAAGATTGCCGACCCTGGCCTAAGATAAGCTTCTGCCAAAAAACATAATAAGATACAGTCAGTTATGGTTCAGAACTATCCAAGTGTGATACTGTTTGTGCTTTGTCTCTGAAACTCTTAAAAATATTTCTGATCTGATTTAGTGTGGCAACAAATGCATAAGTTAACAAATGGGTGCTGGCTAGGGAATGTTGGGAGTGAAGTCTACAAGTGTTAAAGTTGCTGAGATTGGACATCCCTGGCATAAGCCATTTCCAGTTCTGGTAGAACTTCACATTGATTTTGCTTCCGTTTTGCCTGTTTGCCCATTTTTTCAGCGTCCCAGGCTTTGGTGAGGCCTGTGTGCATGTGTGGGGAGGGGCAGGATTATGCATGTGTGCAGGGGCTGTGGGGGTATGTGCACATGCATTGGGGAAAGAAAGGGGTGTGGTCACATGCACACATGCTAACATACCCACGCACACCCTTTTGGCACGCAAACCAAAAAAGATTTGCCATCATTGTTCTGTGCCTTCCCTATGCCCTTCACCAGTCTACAACACAAAGATTTATTTGATTGTTTGTTACATATGCTATTGAACATGCAATTAATGTAAGTTTATTCTGCTTCTTAAATTATTTAGAGACACACAGTAGGAGATCCCAATACGTGGGCAGATATGGCACATTCTCTGATTTGATCATTACGCAGTTATCCTGTGCTACAACACAATGTGGCCACTGCTTGTATGGTAACCAGGGCTTTCATCTTCTTTGATGTACATCAACTAGGGTTGATGCAGAACAAGAGAGAAGTTCAAAGAACTCAGGTAAATGGCAAAAATGAATCAGTAAAATCAAAAGTAGGAAAGAAAAGTAGAAAATAAGAGATAAAAACCTTGTAACCAAAACTATCTTTTATTGAAGGCATTTGGCCTCTGTACTTTAGGAAAATTCAGCAAACAGCTAAATCTAGACATGTACTGTATTGTGAGCAACTATCTCTTGCTTCTCTATTTACCATTCTTTCTTGACTTACCTTCTTCCTTTATATTTTAAGTCAAATGTTAGACTCTAAGATCCTAGGGACAAGGTTAATAAGAAAAGAAACAAATTTACATTACATGCATACATTAGGAGGAAATTAAGAGCAAAAACTACAGAGGTAGGAGAAATCAAGTGACAATGAGTGATGCATAATTTGTAGAAGTAAGTATGGAGTCAGAGTAAAGAAAGGGGTTAATTCTAATCTGTCTGTCTGTCTGCCTGTCTCTCTCTCTCTCTCTCTCTTTCTCTCTTTTTTCTCTCTCCTCTCCCTTTCTGTATGTATGTGTACTGGATGGGTGGATCTTCCAGTCAAACAGAAATTGAAGGCTGGCCGCTTGAGGCAGGCCCACAGTTACGGTGGCGCCGGACAACATGGCCACTGCCAATGAGGAATGAGGAGGGATGATTGTGCTGGCAAGCGCGATCACCTGACATGTCCAACGCTTGATGGGTATGATGGTGTTCCTGAGGGCAGAGAGGTGAGCCACAACAAAGCAAGAGTTGTGGAACTGAGTGCTGATGTAGCTGAGGAGGACTATTGGGCCCAGGAGGAAGATGTTTCCTGTTATTCCCCTCCCCAGCCCAAAATTGAAATCCCCATCACGGGGAGATTGTTAATTTGGTGATATTGGGGGCCATGAGCCCAATTGGCAAGAGAAGATTTTGACCTGGATGGGGCAAGCAGCAGCAGTATAACTTTACATTCATTCTGGTCATGGCACCAGATTGCCTGGCAAGGGGCTTGGCACCAATGTTTGTGGTGCGGCTTGGCTCTTCGGAGCAAGCTGCTGTCATTCATGCCCCGGAACAAAGGGGAGAATCCCATTGGGGTGGGGGGTTTTGTTTGGTGATATTTGGGGCCATGGGCCCACTTGGCAAGAGAAGGGCTTGTCCTCAATGGGGGCAAGGAGCAGCAGACCCACAGTTCATGGTGCCAGGTTGCCTGGCAAGGGGCTTGGCCCCAAAGTTTGTGGTGTGGTTTGCCTCAATGTGCCAAGCTGCCGGGATATGCATGCTTGTTTGGCCCAGGGCAGGGCCCAGGTCAGGTTTAGCTGAATTTAAATTGATCGATAAAAATTGTACAAGGATGAATATGGGTCTTTAGCAGGCTTAAGGGTACTTGCAGAGGTCCTGCATGAGCTGGTGCAGGTTTGGGGGAGAGCAGGGAGCCTAAATAGAGATTTGACCCCCTGCTGTAGCAATATGGGGTGGAAAAAAAGGGGCTAACTGCAACTGTGTGATCTCCTTTAGGGCATCTTTTGGAAGGCGATGGACTGTCCCTCATCAGGATCTCAACGTCTACCCGGATCAAGTGATTGGGGAAGGGGTGCCCTTGGGGTTCACCTACCACAAGCCTACAGGCAAGAAGCTAGGTTGAGCCTTCCCACATGCTGTGGGCATGGCTAAAAGCAAGGAAGGTCAAGGCCAAGGCCAAGTTCAAGGCCAAAGTCAAGGGCATATTTCCTTTGCTCAGCAAGGAGCTTCGCCCAAAGTTGCCCAGGAATATCTGAACATGAGTTCCACCCCATTTGATTTACCTCTACAGGTCCAGATTTAAATTAATAAAGTGACCATAAATCCCAGTTCTGTGGTCCGTGTGTTTATTCCGGTGTCCGTCGCAATTGGAACCATGTCTGTGTTTAATGAAAAGTAGAAAAGAAAATCTGAGACAACTGATTGTAATTATCCCACATTAAGTGTAGGATAATTCTTAAAAAGCCATCTCTTTTATGTACTATAAACTACAAGTCAGATCAAGTGTTTTTCCCAAACTGCCATGCTTTCTTTCACACCCACCCACCTACCTACCGACCCATCCCACATTTTGATATGTAAGAGAATATCCCTATGTGGAGACAGCTTTTCAGCATTGTTAATTTTAATTTGAAAAAGAAAAGGCTTTTCAAATTTGTTATAATGCTTTGCAATTACAAACTCAGGAGACCTGAACTATGATAACAAGATGTTCTTATTAATATCTGAATGCTAAGATATTAAGATCTAAGATAGAAAAAAAAGATTTGGATTAAATGCAAATGTTTTGTTCTGAATGAAAAAAAGTCATTGTACACAAAATTAAATTTAGTTTTTGTTTATCTTTGATACAAAGAGAAACTGTTTATTAACTGAACTGAGATGGTTAACCTCCCTGACAACAGAAGCCCATTTTTAACACACATCCCACACAGGAAAGCAAGTAATTACCATATATTATAGTGTACAGCAAGGGGGGGAAAGCAATGAACTGAAGTGTCATAATGAGCCTATGTAAAGAAACAAGAATAGCAAGAGGTTGATCTTCCATCACAGCCTTTATCTCATGGAACAGACGTCTCCCAGAAATGTACTTGCTCTGACACTGATAGCCTTGAAGATGCAAGTGAAGATAGAGCTTTGCTAAATGGATTTTTAAAGTAAGTTTTTAACTTAGCTAAGGTGACACCATCCTGAGACCTAAAACGGTATTTATTATCTTGACTAGATAATACTTAGCAAGTCTACTTGGAACACACACACACACACACAAGATCACAGACAAAATGCAATCTTCAACTAGTTTGTAAAGAATATGTACTGCAACCACCAAAAGCAAGCCATACATTTTTAAGGTGAAGAGCATGGGTGGGTTCTACCTACCTTCCCCACCAGTTCGTATTGCAATAGAAGTGCATGTTTTGCACATGCACGTCACTTCCTGGAAATGACTCTTTGTGCATACGTAGTATGTGCATGCTCAGAAGCAAACAACAAGATGTTGGCGCCTACAGCAGGATCAAGACACTGGGACACTGAGCTTCATGCTATCCTTCAATATTCTATGGAACACTGAATAGAAACTTGGCTTTGGATGTTGGTTGAAAAATAGTTTCAGCCTAGGGTGGTTATTGTTTTTTTTTTTAAAAAAAAACATGTTACTGCTTTAATAAAAGAATGAATGATGGTCAACATATTGGACAAATGCAGAGGGAAGTTCAGATAAGTGAAAGAATCTGTGAATGGAACAGAAAAGGAGGGAATATTTTGGAATGGCCCATTTTTGTTATGGAGCTATCAGTCTGTTCCTTCCTCACCCTACATCTTAAAAAAGGGTTCCCATAGAAAGTCCAACTGAGCTTCACCTAATAGCTCTGGCTCTTGAAGTAACCAACAAGTTGGAGTTGCATTATTCTAACACATAGGCTGTCCCTATGAACTGAAATCCTGCAGATGTGAAGAGTTTCTGACTGTTTAGTGAGTTTACCCTCTTGAATTAATCCTTAGGTTTTTATTTATTTATTTGTTTGTTTGTTTGTTTACTTACTTACTTACTTACTTACTTACTTACTTACTTACTTACTTATTTAGTTAGTTAGTCCAATACATAATATACATTGAAGAGAAAGATATGTAATAATATAAATAAAGAAAAGAATAGAAGAAAAGATATAAAAGTATAGGTGAACTTATTTGAAAGGAAGAAAAGATAAATGAGATAAGGAGAGACAATTGGACAGGGCACGGAAGGCACACTGGTGCACTTATGCACGCCCCTTACTGACCTCTAAGGAACCTGGAGAGGTCAATCGTGGATAGTCTAAGGGAAAAATGTTTGGGGTTAGGGGTTGACACTACTGAGTCAGGTAATGAGTTCCACGCTTCGACAACTCAGTTGCTGAAGTCATATTTTTTACAGTCAAGTTTGGAGCAGTTAATATTAAGTTTGAATCTGTTGCGTGCTCTTGTGTTGTTGCGATTAAAGCTGAAATAGTCATTGACAGGTAGAATGTTGCAGCATATGATCTTGTGGGCAATACTTAGATCATGTTTTAGGCGACGTATTTCTAAGCTTTCTAGACCTAGGATTGATAGTCATCTTTTGTAGGGTATTCTGTTTCGAGTGGAGGAGTGAAGGGTTCTTCTGGTGAAGTATCTTTGGACATTTTCAAGAGTGTTGATGTCCGAGATGTGGTATGGGTTCCAGACAGATGAACTGTATTCAAGGATGAGTCTGGCAAAAGTTTTATAGGCTCTGGTGAGTAGCGTGAGATTGCAGAACCAACAAAAAATCACTGTTCATGCAGATCCAGATAATCTGCCCAGACATTCTGCATTGTACAATAATGCCGTAGTTGATAGAGTTGGCATATTATTTTTTCCTGAATTTTCTAAGAAAAGGGGCTTCAGTTTGTCCACATCAATGGATAAATACTGCTAAGAATGCCGCGATTTGCCCATTTATGTATTTACATTCAATTTTGAATACACATAATTTGCCAGATTCTTTTTTAATGCTTCAACAATGATTCACACACTGGTAACCTGTCACTTACACAGCTATGTAGTTATTTCCTTGTATTTGATTTAGAAGCTATAGCTAATGCAGAATGCAGTGGGTGGGTATTAAGTTGTACACCTGGCTAAACACATCACACTAGGGCTAAACTACCTGCAGGCATTGTTGGTTGCTTTTAACTTGCAAGATCTCAAACAACCAAAAAGGACAACAAGAGATAGGTCAATGGACAAGACTGTCTGGACAGGCCCTTTCACATTCACCAGGAACTTCAATGTCATTTTAGCACTGATCATAAGTGGGGCTTCTTGAGGATGTCACAATTCTAGAAGGTTCTCCTTTAATACTTTTCTTTTTTTTCAAGCATATTTTTAAAATTTATATTGTATCTTGCTTCTTATATCTTTTTATCTCTTATTTTGTGCAATGCTTGTGAAAAAGAAGTTCATTTAAAAAATTAAAAATAAACCAAATATCTGTGTTTAAAGCTTATTTATGGATTCTGTAAACTTGCTATTCTGATTTTCCTCATTTTTTCTGCCCTGAAATATAATACAAAATTAATAATTGATCTTTAAAAAAAATATTTTTTTCAAAACTCCCAAACAGAATGGAAAGTACAAAGCATGCTTACCCACTGGTAAGGAAAATCATTTAAAACCATTAATTACAGTGACCTCAAGCCAGTCTCCAGTACATGAAATATATTGGTTTGTGCAGATAATAGATTGTAAGGTCATATTGAACCAGCCCGCTGTAATTTTTGCAGTGAGTTACAGTCCATGTAAAAGGAGTGAATTATTGTAACTCTGGAAAGCAGGAGAATGATATGCCTGCCAGGAAGTTTTTAATGAGTCCTATAGTCTGAGAACTTCAATTCATTTTTTTCTTCTTCTTGGTGGCTGTTTTTAAATATTAGCTCAAGTCTGCCTGAAACAACGAGAAGAAATAGTATGTCTGAACCAACAAACCACTCATCATTAAGCTGTGTACTGCATTGATTTTTATTCTAAAAGGACAAGAAACATTAAAATATTTTGAGGGATATTTTGTCATTGGGAAATATATGCTATACATCTTGTTGCTTATTGCATTCCTGAAATGTTTTTGCATTCTATAGTGGGACCTGCCTTCTTTCTGGGGTGCTTTTAAAGACAATTTAATGGTAGTATATAAAGTGGACTTTGCCTCTTGGTCTTTTCATTCACAGCTTTTTATGTGTCAAAGGAGAAAATTGCAAGTGGCCCCATATGTGGATTATGGCACATAAGCAGGGGTGGGCTGCTGGCCAGATGGAGGGGAAAAGCAGCGGAGTAGCAAAAATGGAGCTCCAGCCCAGAGGACCCAATTTGCACTGAAAGATGTTGAAAGAAAATGCAGGGCATCCTGCATAAGCCACACCCACAGTGTGGTAGTAAAATTTTGGTAACCCTTCACTGCTCATAAGGAAATGATACAGTTGATCAATACTTTTGATTCAAAGAAATAAAACAATAGAACAAGTAATAGATTTTTTAAAAAGCCTGTATTACCCAAAATTCCATAAGAACATTCTTATTCATTCATTTACAGGCTTATAGGCTGCTTCAATCAAATGACTGATAGGGAAGTTTGGAAAAGATATAATGAAAAAATGATGATGAACTCCATAATACACATGAAAAGAAGAGATTAACTGTTTCAACGATTTTTAAGCAACAAGTACAGATTCAAACCTCCTGAAACAGCCAAGAAAATCTGTCCTGTGAGTAAACACACTCCTGAATTTTGAGTGAAAAGTACTTCTAAAATACCATCCAGCATTGGACTACAGGATGAAAAAACATGAAATGTTAACCAATTCCCAAGAAAACATTATCACTGGGAAAGGAAAAGGAAAAGTCAAAATATTCTGTATACTACACTCAGTTTCTGGTTGAGAAAGAAATTCTAAGCTCCAGGCTTATTATAATACTATTTGGAATATATATAATACCAAAAATAAAGTATGTTTCATATAATATGGTATATATAGTATGTGGATATTCAAGTCAAGGAAAAACAAAAATACTTTCTTCAAAGTCCTGTTAGAACAAAGGGTAAATATCATTTTAATAATATTTGGGAGAAAACACAATTTACATTTGTATTAATTTATTTATTAGGGAACAGAAATTTATTCCATAATATCAGAGTGAATAATGTTTTAAATTTAATTAGTGCTTTCCTTTCCATCAACTTGTCTGTTGAGTACGAAGACAGTTGTAACCAGATTCAGCACAGAATGTTGTAACAAAAGTAAATTATCAATTGAATACCTTTAAAAATAATCCCCTTCTTGCTGCAACAATATTGGAATGAGATCTGTGCTCTTGTTAAATATCAGGGCAAGTTTATCAAATTCATAGAACTGTGCCAAAATAATAATGGTGTGCATCAGCTCTTTGATTCTTCTGGCAGTACAATGCAAGCACAATGAACACATTAAAGCCAATTATTTGGCTTTAATACAGGGCCTTTAATGTCCAACATCTTCTTGGTTTCTCGAAGCAAAAATGAAACATTTTAATAAGTTGCTCGCAAAGCATATACTGAAAAACAACAACAACAACAAAAACAACAACCCATAGCTTTTAAGAAAGTATTTGTTGCTGTTGTTCAGTCACTTAGTCATGCCTGATCCCCTGGAATCCCATGGACCACAGCACACCAAGGCCCCCTCTCCACTGTCTCTCTGAATCTGCCCAAACTCATGCCTACTGCATCAATGACACCATCTAACCATCTCATCCTTTGCTGTCCCCTTATCCTTTTGCCTTCAATCTTTCCCAATATCAGATTTTTTTTTTTAAGCAATTCCTCTCTTCACATTTGAAGGGCAAAGTATTTGAGTTTCAGCTTCAATATCTACCCTTCTAAAGAACACTCAAGGTTAATTTCCTTTAGGATTGATTGATCTCCTTGCAATCCAAAGGACTTTCAAGAGTCTTCTCCAACATCACAACTTCTAAGCAAAGAAAGTATATAATTTGCTTTATTTAGAATATCATCCCTGTGGTATTGGTCATAGGTGTCTCTCTCTTTGAAATTCTTTTTCAATCCTCACGCCACAATAACAGGACAGTTTTTAGAATGGAGACAAAAACTCTATAATTGCTACTTCACCTAATTTGTAATCCTCCAGTTTCAGTGATCTAACATACAGTACTGAGTATGTATGTATTCTATACATCTAATGTGCTGTATGTGTAGAATAAGGTGACCAGACATCCTGATTTCCATGGGACAGTCCTGCTTTCTGCCAATTTGTTCTGCGTCCCTCACAGTTTTTAAAAAGTCCCATTTTTTGGACATACCAGCCGGTTGTTTGAATGCTGGCTGGAGATTGTGTTGGAGCTGCTTACCGTGTGATCGGGTGGCTTTAAGGGATTGGTTGGTCAGCAACTCAACTTCCATCCTGGGGGGCTGGGATGGGCATGAGGGACATCAATGCTGCTAAAGTGGCACTGATGCCTCTGCTCCTCAGCCTGCCTGAGCAGCCAACACCATGCTGCTTGGGGGTTCATCGGTGGTGCACCAGGTGCTCTGTTGACGTTACCATCCAGTGGCTGCATGGAAAAGCACACCTACCAGGTCCGAGCATTGTGAAAGAGAGAGAGAGAATGAGAGAGGAAGAGAGAGTGTGTGAGAGAGGAAGAGAAAGAGAAAGAGAGAAAGAGGGAGGGAATGAGGAAGAAAGAAAGAAAGAATTAATGAAAGAAAAAAAAGAGAAATAGAGATGGAGAGAGAGAAATAGAGATGGAAAGAGAGAGAAAAAAGAAAGGAGGGAAGGGAGAGAAATAAAGAGAAAGAGGGAGGGGGAAGAGAGAGAGAAAGATACAAAAAAGAAGGAATGAAGAGAGAGAAAGAAAGAGAAAGGGAAAGAGAGAGAAAGAGGAAGAGAGGGAGGAAGAGAGAGAGAAAGAGAGAAAGAGGGAGGGAAAGACGTATAGAGAAAGAAAGAAAGAGAAATAGAGATGGAGAGAGAAAGAGAGAGAGAAAAGAGAGGAAGGAAGGGAGAGAAAGAAAGAGAAAAGGGAAGAAAATGAGAGAGAAAGAGAGAGAAAAATGATAGAAAGGAAGGAAGGAAGAGAGAAAGACATAGAAAGAGAGAGAGGGGGAGAGAGAGAAAGACAAAGAGAGAAAGTGAGGAAGAGAGAGAGAAAATAAGAGAAATGAAGGAAGAGAGAGAAAAAGAAAGAAGTAGGGAGAGAGAAAAAGAAAAAGAGAGAAAGGGAGGGAGGGAGAGAGAAAGAAAGAAAGGGAAGAAGGAAGAGAGAGAGAAAGAGAGAGAGGAAAGACAGATGAAGGAAGGAAAAGAAAGAGAAAGAGAGAAAAGGGGAGAGAGGAAGAAAAAGAGAGAGAAAAAGAAAGAATTTTTTTTGCTCCATATACACCAAATTTTTAACCAAGACGCCCCCCCCCCCCCATCAATGGCGTGCCTCTTTAGGAATATTAAAATCTGGTCACCTTAGTGTAGAAACTCATCTTGACTTACATCAATATACAGCAGGGTGAGAAGAGGGGCTGCTCATCACTCCTCTCTAGTTGGATTGGATACGCAAAGAAAAATTCCAACCATGATTTCAGGTTTCTTAGTACTTAAAATCCATCCACAGGGGGAGCTTCAAAAACTTTAGCAAGAGGTTCTCTGCCTGGTTGATGAGTGGACATGGCTATGGTAGGCGTGGCCTAGTTGGCATCCTGCACCATGGCAGGGGGGTGTTTTTGCCATGCCTGGACTCTGGACACTTTCCTTGAGCCTCCAGGGAGGTGAAAATGGTCTTTCCAGGATCTGGAGACCCTTTGGAGGCCTTTCCGAACTTCTGGTAGGGCCATTTTTCACCTTCCCGCATGTCCGCATGTATTCTACACTTACCTACATCCAAAATGGGCTGTGTGGAGGAAAGGGAAGGGGGGCAGGACTACCCAGAAGTAGGATTTGAGGGTTTTCAGAACTGCACAGAATCGTAGCTAGAAGTTCTCCCAAACCCCTGTGAACCCTCAGCAGCCTATCCCTATCCACCCACAAGTTTTCTGGAACCACTAGTTTCTTTATTTTGCTATACAATAAATGTCACTGAAGAAGTCCTTCAGTTTAATGGTTTTATTAAATTAAAAAACCTGTTGCAATAGTAATGCATAAAATTATTAGTGTGCAATGTATACTTTAGCTTTAATAGTTATTTTGGTTTAAGGTTTCTGTTTTTCATTAGATACTGCTTACACATAAGCATGGTTAGAGGAGTTTAACTGCATAAAAATCCTGCGGATATAAAAAGATTAAGTGAAAGAAAAGCTCCTGTTAGGAACAGTATTATCATGGTATTAACTGGGAGCTGCTTTTTCATTTCTGTTCTTAGAGTTGAAAATTAATGCCCCTTTCGGATCTCTAGGCCATTAAAATTAAGTATCCAACTAAAATCTTAATTGTTGGATAACTGAATATAATTTGGACTAATTTTAGGATTTCTTTCATCTTTGCCAATAGCAGTACTCCTAAACAAATTAGAAATATAATGATTCACAGCTATATAAATGTAATAAAATTATCATAGCAGTAGAATACTTAAGTTATGTGCTCTTGTAATCTTCTTATATGAAGTTGTTCACATCAGTCTCATTACCAAGTTCTCCTCATTTTGCCCTGACCTTCCCTGCCATGCCCTGCCTTGCCCTCTCCTCTCCTCTCCTCTCTTTTCTTTTCTTTTTTTATATATTGCACTGAAATATAAATTGTGTAATCTCGTATATATTGCAGAAGCTAGTCGAATGAGTTCTCTCCATTACTGACTGGATAGATATAGGCCATGTGGTGGGTTATAAATGGTATCAGTTCACATGTGCACATGCGCAGAAGCATTAGGGGTGGAGGTATCCTACTACTGGCACTACCAGTTCTAAAAACTAGTCTGAACTGGAGCAACCACTCTCTAGGCTATGCATATTGTAACGGTGCAAAGAATGATGGTATTTGGGCATGTGTTCCTTATATTTGTATGAAATTGTTTAACTATCAGATTTGGATTCTGCTTTCTTTGGAAAAGTGTTTCCCAACTTTGGCAACTTGAAGAGATCTGGACTTCAACTCCCAGAATTCCCCAGCCAGCGAATGCTGGCTGGGGAATTCTGGGAGTTGAAGTCCAGATCTCTTCAAGTTGCCAAAGTTGGGAAACACTGCTTTAGAAGACTTACTGTTCAGCTATTTTATTCTGAGCACAACTCTCTTATCAGGTTGAAAGGAAACACCACCCCAATTAGTGCCTCAGTAGAAATTTGGACCCAGACCTCTCTGGGTGGAGATCTGGATCTTCAGCCAATAGTTCAGACTGCCTTTTATTGTTGCTTTATGCCCACTGAAAGTTAAAGCAGAAATAATTCAGCGGTATTTCACAGCCAACACTTCTGCTACAATTCCAGTTCCAGGAAAAAGCTATTGCTTATATCACTGTTCTACATCTGGAAGAGTGCTATACTGCAGCCTTTCCTTTGGATATGTTGGATTTGCCTTGCTGTCAGGCTCCAAATCCAAAGAATAAATAGTGATTCTTCCAAGCATATTTCTTTAGTGTCCTATACCTATAAACATTGCCAAACTGAAGCAGACTACTACCTACATTAAGCATATACTCTTCATGTACAGTAGGTACTACTGGGGAGGGGCTGTTTTCACCCCTTATTCTTATACAAACTATCTGAATTGAGTTGCTGCTTATTTCTCTGAATGCGCTTCCTCCTTCCTGGGAATGTAGATTACATTCCATCCACTAAAGATCATTGTTCCCATGGTGGCGCAATGGTTAGAGTCCAGTATGGCAGGCAACTTCTGCTGATTGTCAGCTGACTGCAATTTGGCAGTTCAAATCTCGCCAGGCTCAAAGTTGACACAGCCTTCCATCCTTCCAAGCTGGGTCAAACTGAGGATCCAGATAGTTGGGGGTAATACACTGACTCTTAAATTGGTCAAAAATGGCTGTAAACATTGTAAAGCGATATATACTGTAAGTGTAAGAGCCATTGCTATTGTCCAACAAATCATAGTTTAGGAAATTTATTTATTTATTTTTATTTATTTATTTTATCCAATACACAATGAGGGTCTTAGTGGGTATATATCTATATACACACAGTAAAATACATGATGAAGGTTATAGAGGAGATATTCATAGTAAAATATATCTAAGAAATAATAGAAAAGAAGGTATAGTAATAGAACATATCAATGAAAGAATAGAAGAGATATAGGAATAGAAGAAAGGTATAGGAGATATAAGAGAGCAATAGGACAGGGGACGGAAGGCACTCTAGTGCACTTGTACTCACCCCTTACTGACCTCTTAGGAATCTGGATAGGTCAACCGTAGATAATCTAAGGGTAAAGTGTTGGGGGTTTGGGGATGACACTATGGAGTCCGATAATGAGTTCCACGCTTCGACAACTTGGTTACTAAAGTCATATTTTTTACAGTCAAGTTTGGATTGGTTAATATTAAGTTTAAATCTGTTGTGTGCTCTTGTGTTGTTGTGGTTGAAGCTGAAGTAGTCGCCGACAGGCAGGACGTTGCAGCGTATAATCTTGTGGGCAATACTTAGATCTTGTTTAAGGCGTCATAGTTCTAAACTTTCTAGGCCCAGGATTGAAAGTCTAGTCCTATAGGGTATTCTATTTCGAGTGGAGGAGTAAAGGGCTCTTCTGGTAAAGTATCTTTGGACATTTTCAAGGGTGTTAATGTCTGAGATGCGATATGGGTTCCAAACAGATGAGCTGTATTCGAGGATGGGTCTGGCAAAAGTTTTGTAATCTCTGGTAAGTAGTATGAGATTGCCAGAGCAGAAGCTACGTAGGATTAGGTTTACAACTCTTGAAGCCTTCTTGGCTATATTGTTGCAGTGGCTTTGGCACTTAAACCTTTTGTTATTAGTATACCAAGGTCTTTAACCGAGTGGGGATTATCTGTGATAATTTGATTATTCAGTTCATATTTGGAGTTCAGATTCTTCTTCCCAATGTGTAGGACAGAGCATTTGCTAGTTGAGATTTGGAGTCGCCATGTGTTAGACCACTCAGAAACAGCATCAAGGTCTTTTTGGAGAGTAGTTTTGTTATAGGTGGTGTTGAAGAGTTTTACATCATCGGCGAAGAGGACACAGTTGCTTGTGATGTAATCGCAAAGGTCATTGATGTAGAGAATGAAGAGCGTTGGTCCCAGTACACTACCTTGGGGAACACCGCTTTTAATTGGGATGGGGGTGGATATGGTGCTTCCTATTTTGACCACTTGTTGTCTGTTTGATAGGAATGCTGTAATCCAGATAGGAAGGATCCTGGGATGCCATAGGATTTGAGTTTTAGGAGTAGTTTGCCGTGGACAACTGAATCAAAGGCTTTGCAGAAGTCAATATAAATTGCATCTGTAGATTTCCCTTGATCTAGATGAGTTGTCCATATATTTTTGCAGTGGAGGAGCTGCAGGTTGCAGGATAGTTTTTTTCTGAAACCAAATTGTTTGTTAGAGAGCAAATTAATAGTTTCTAGATGGAGAGTAATTGATTTGTTTATAATTGATTCCATGACTTTGAATGGGACGCAGCATAGTGAAATTGGTCTGTAGTTATCTACAAGTCACACTGCTTTTATTTAAGGTTGAATAAATAAAATAAAAATAAAACAAATATAAATATTTATCGTATATTGTTCTGCTGATCCTACACACCTTATTACTAACATTTTCATGATGAATGACGCACAGCATGTTTCAAGTATAAAAGCAAAAGAAGCTGACGAAGAGAGCTTTGTTCACCCCAGTGCTTTGTGCAGTCTTACTGAAATATTTGCTCAAGTGTATAAGCAATATTTTTCTCCCATAGAGAAGTTCAAAGGATCTTGCTGTGCTTAGAAAAATCAATGGTCCATGGCCTGATGCAGTTAGTGCAAGTGAATAACAATTTTTAATGAGATTACTTATTTATAATTATTGATAACTTATTTATTATCAAATTGTATCCCATACTGAAATGACTGGACTCTCAGTATCTTGCAAAGTAAAAATGTTCAATGGAAAATAAAATATAGAGTAAAGACAAATAAACTTCAACATGCTTGAGTTCTTTTAACTTTTTATGTAAGGTGGGCAATGTTTGGGAAAGACAACACTCCAGTGGTGGACAAATGGTGGACAACCAACTGTTTTCCCCAGAATGATTGAAGTGGCCAAGCTGACACTAAGGGGGAAATGCCATCACACAGGTAATTAACACCAATCCATGGAAGGACTTTATAGATTAAAACTACTTTAAATTCTGCCCAGAAATAAATAGAAAACCAAAGCAGGCCCTGCAAAAAATGGTATAATGTGCATCTAATGGCCTATATTCATTTAATTTCATTATTGTACAACTAAGGACAGCAACAAACTCATTAAGTACTTTCTGTCGAAAATAAGAGACACAGTAGCCAATGGTTATGCTGCATCACTCTTTTCAAGCAACATATTCTTGCAGTTCCTGTTGCCCTAGCCAAGAAGAATTACAAAGTTAGATCCAAGCTGTTGGTATATAATACCTCACTGCTTCCCATTGAAACAAGGGGGTCAGCTAGGAAGGCGGGGAAATCCATGCCTTCTAAGAATTCCAATGTAGGATTTCTGCAGCAAAGAGTTCTAAATCTTACTCTCAAGTATTCAGTACCAATAACAGCAAGTAGAAAAAAGAAAGATGATGAAAAGATAATTGGGCAAACAGGAGTGACATAGTGCTAGGATGGTCAAACTGTTCCATTTCGATCCTTGATATGTGGTCTACGGAGTTCTTCAAAACTTGCTAGCTTAGTATAATTTTAAATGTGACAGAAGGGACATGATGGCTCATCAGATAAAGCAGTGTTTCCCAACCTTGGCAACTTGAAGATATTTGGACTTCAACTCCCAGAATTCCCCAGCCAGCATCCGCTGACTGGGGAATTCTGGGAGTTGAAGTCCAAATATCTTCAAGTTGCCAAGGTTGGGAAACACTGGGATAGAGAACCGAAAATGACAAACTCAAGACCTGAACACTGCATGACGGGATGAGCTCCCCTTATTTGTTCCAGTTACTGTCCACCTAGCAACTTGGAAGCTGTTCTGTCTGGGTGCCCCCAGACTTCAACACCAACTGGAAAAAGCAGCCAGACACGCTGGTAAAAGCAAAAGCACTTTATAGTTTGAAAAATAAACACAGAGAAAAACCTGTTCTTCCCAACAGGCAGACTATGAGACTTCACAGCAGAGTCCTGATGGCCAGACAATACAGCAGACTTCTTGCTGGCACACCCACCACTGTAGAGAATAAGACCCACACCTTTTCCCCCCAAGGTTTCAGTATTCAAAGTCACAAACCAGAATTCCAATACGCCAAAGATCACAGCCAGGTCCCAGGACTCCCAAAGATAATACTCCACAAGCCAGGAAGGGTGGGTCTGCCTTTTCAGCCTTTCCAGAGAGCACCACACCCAAACCCAGCTGTTGCCTCTTTAGTGCTGAAAGTACCTGGCTAATTGTCCCCTTCGTTGTGTTGCTCTTCTCTGCCGGAGATCGATTATTGCTTGTGCATTTTCATCTAAGGAATCCAGGCTGCTTGCTGGGGAGAGCTCCCTCTCGGGGGACTCTGGCTGTCCTCCCTCTCCCTCAGCCTGAGATTCCTCCTCCCCGTCTGCCTGAACCTCCTGTTCCTCATCCTCCCCCTCTGAGCAGGAAGCCGGCAGAGGATCAGCCGTTCCCTGAGGGGCCTCAGACGGAATCACAACAGAAGCATACAAATATGACTAGATAAATAGATAGCATTTCAATGGGAAGGTAACAGAGTTCCATGTGCCTTTGGTATACAGCCACCTGGCCACATGATCAGGCAAATGCCTTTGGACAATGCTGCCTAGGAAACGGGTATGAGCACCTTCCCTAGAGCTGGGCATAACTGAACAGAGGAAACTTTTACCTTTCTAAATGTGTCAGAAAAGGATCTTATGGAGAGTAATCCTTTGAACAGTATTTAATCATTTTAATTTCAATAATGCTTTAATTAAATTAGTTCAATCTAGCTTTCATCCTGACCCTGCTATTTCTTTTCCCATCCACTGACTTCTTGGAATGCAGCCAGTCCCAGCATGTCACTCAAATAGAAACGTTGGTCCTTGAAAAGTGGGCACGTACTTGTTCCATGATGGATGTAGTTTCTCTTGCTCTTCAGATATTTTGAATTTCAGCTTCCATCTTCCCTCATCAATGATTGAGCTGGGTATAGGAGCTGGCACTCAGCAACATCTGGAGAGCTACTTGATACCCTTCCATACTTTACCAATATTGCAATCTTCACATGCTTCACAAGGCAGGATAAAAGCAGAGCATATTTTGCTTGTTGAACACCATCATACAGAATATGCCATTTTCTGATTTAAATGGTCAAGGAAAAATATGAATTCTGAAGCATCTACTAAACTTTAACATTTAAAATAGCTTTCTAAAGCCAGAGTTAGAAAAGATAATCTTAACTCAGATATTAACTGCTAGGGTTTGTTTTAGTGCAGTGATGGCAAACCTATGGCATGGGCGCTATAGGTAGCACATGGAACCATATCTGTTGGCACATGAGCCATTGCCCTAGCTCAATGCAACTTGCATGTGTGTGTTGGCCATCTGATTTTTGGCACACAAAGAGGCTCTGGGAGGGCATTTATGGCTTCCAGAAAGCTTCTGGGGTGGATGGGGGAGGGCATTTTTATCCTTTCCCAGTTCCAGGGAAGCATTTGGAGCCTGGGGAGGGTGAAGCACAAGCCTACTGAGTCCACCAGAAGTTGGTAAACAGGCAATTTCCAGCCTCCAGAGGGCCTCTGAGGGTGGGAGAAGCTGTTTTCACCCTCCCTGGGCGTGGATGTGGTCACTAACACATGTGCAATAACACACCCACATGCTCTTTTGGCACCCTAGGAAAAAAGGTTCACCATCATTGTTTTAGTCATTTAATTAAATATCACCTAAGTGTTAGTTGGAGTCCCCATTCAGTTGGGAAGTGAGTGAAATCTTAGACATGTTCTCAACCTCTGCCAAGGTTTTCTCTTTCTCTTAATATTTATTGACCAAGCCACATTTTATTCCATTTTTTTGCACAATTAAATTCTCTTGATTTGCCTTCAGTAAAGTCCTGTGGTGTACAACAGTTTGCCCCCCCCCCAAAAAAAAAGGACTTAAAGAGGTTGCTGCATTTGCAGTTTAGTGGATAGGTATTTTGTTCTGCAATAACACAAGGGCTGAACAATTTCAGGATCTATTTTATGGTTGCCAGTCTGCAGTGTTTTATTTGATCAATTCAAATGTCATCAAGGCCAGTGGATTTCATGTGCTTAATGACATTTCTCATTCCTATTGTAAAAGAGCCTTTAAAATTCTCATTTTCTTGAGGTACCTGCCATGCTGCTTTCTCTTTCAGCAATTTGTTTGAAGGTTTGCCATACAATAGAATTGGTTATCTCTTGTATAGGTGTTGTTCCACCTTCCTTGGGTCATTGTTCAATTTTCTGATAGTGATGTGGGTCATGTCCTCAACAACAGGTCAATAAATTATTCCATGCCTCGTATATTTCGAATGTGAAAATACAGAGATGTCTACTCACCATGTAGTTGCTCATGTAGTTATTATTATATATAATGGGTAAGTGGAATACAAGATCAGGGCCATCTCTTGCAGATTTTTGACATAGTGTTAATAACTTTATATTCAGCAGAATGATGCATGCACCATAACACCTGTTAAAATTAGCTGTTTATTCTTAAAAAAATAAACTAATATAAAAAATTATAATTACTGAGTGTACTTAACAATAATAGTGCAATGTTGTTAATGAGGAATAAGGTCTATAGCAATTTACTGCTTAGGATTAGACTTAGCATTATTGCTAACAGGATTCAATTCCACATTACATTCATTTTTTTCTATCAACTATTTCAAGAGCTAGAGACTTGAAATCATGTATTGTTCCAATAGCTTACTTTTCTCAGGATTCAACTCACTTTCTGTTGTGAATTCAAATTTTTACAATTCACTTTCATAGTATTGTATCAATTTGAAAGGGAAAAATGATTTTAAAAAATTCCAGTAAGACTACATAGAAACATAGAAGACTGATGGCAGAAAAAGACCTCATGGTCCATCTAGTCTGCCCTTATACTATTTCCTGTATTTTATCTTACAATGGATACATGTTTATCCCAGGAATGTTTAAATTCAGTTACTGTGGATTTACCAACCATGTCTGCTGGAAGTTTGTTCCAAGGATCTACTACCCTTTCATTAAAATAATATTTTCTCACGTTGCTTTTGATCATTCCTCCAACTAACTTCAGATTATGCCCCCTTGTTCTTGTGTTTACTTTCCTATTAAAAACACTTCCCTCCTGAACCTTATTTAACCCTTTAACATATTTAAATGTTTCTATCATGTCCCCCCTTTTCCTTCGGTCCTCCAACTATACAGATTGAGTTCATTAAGTCTTTCCTGATATGTTTTACTGCAGTTTTAATAAGCAAACATACAAACATAACTGAATCTAAATGATCAAAGAAAACATTGTGAAATATTTTTAAAGGTTGCTTTGTGCTTGTCTGAAATGTGTGTGTAAATCGACATGATCAAAAGCTTTTCCATGCCTTCAGATATTATGGATCAGTTTCTCCTGATCCAGAAATGCTAACATGTATTTTACTATTCAAATTGTAAGCACCTATGCCACATGGAATTAGCTGTCAGATGCAGAGAGAATGAAAATCTAAAGTGACGCACACAACCTTTATGGATTACAGTCACTAAGTGGCTAACAAGATTTTCACAAGAAATCTTTTATTATCTTGCAGCAATTCAATCTTGACCCAGATACTGGCTCCACTCTAGAGGGAATGGAGCTGACTCATTACCCCGTAATGTGAATCACCTCTCACTCAGCACTGAAGAAATCAATATTCACTTTAGCTCTTGCCTGAAATACACACCAACCTAAGAGGTTTCATTACTATATAATTTTATTACACTTTTTTTCTCAAATATTTAGCAAGTGGCGTAAAATGTTAGACTAGAAGTGATGAACCTTGAGCTTAAAATCTCATTTAGCTATCAATTTTGAGTTTTAGCTTAATTAACTAACAAGGTTTTACAGAAATAAAACTTAGGGGAAGAACCATTTAAGTTGACTGAGAATTCATAGAGAAAACTATAATGTCAATTTATATATACAGTATTATCAATAATAATAATTTGGCATTTGTATCCAACTATTGATCTCTTCCCTGGTTAGGCAGATGTTGTTAAAGGTAGCATCACAGAAGTTCAGCTGTGTCAAATGAATTTACTATATATATACTACAGAATATAGTTGTCGGCTATAAAATATATTAACTGCCTTGTAGTGGTCCTGGGTTGGGCCCAGAGGCAAAAAAGGAGCTGTGACGTTCCTTAAAATATACCAGGGTGATCCGACATAAAAACACACACACACACACACACACACACACACACACACACATATATAGTATGAATTTACTATTTATCTATCTATCTATCTATCTATCTATCTTTCTAGTAAATTCATTTGACACAGCTGACCTTCTGTGATGGTACCTTTAACAACATCTGCCTAACCAGGGAAGAGTTCAATAGTTGGATACAAATGCCAAATTATTATTATTATTGATTAAATTTATTGGCTATCATCCGTCTTCCCACAAGGTCCAGTCTAAACATCTGGCTTACTGTGCACCAAACCATAATAAAAATAACTCTGGCTTCAGATTTCAAATAGACAAGCAGTTGCCATATAAAACCCTAGTTTAAATAACGATCAATAAGAAAGACAAAAATGAATAGATAGCGGGCATTGCAGTACTGGAGAAAATAGAACAGAAGAGAAAAAAACTGGAAAAAATCCCAAAATATCAAGAACTGAATTAAAAATAGAACAATTTCTAAGTCTTCTATTCTCCGAGTCTTCGGAGAAGGGCGGCATACAAATCTAATTAATAATAATAATAATAATAATTGTGGCAAATACTAATCATTGCCTTGGTTGCAATGCCGAAACAATTGGAACCACCTGAATATC